>NC_066583.1:250745810-251045810 GCF_024323335.1 Lathyrus oleraceus
ACAGGTACTCTAAAAGGATCAGTATTCTCACGGTTTTCCTTCAAACAGAAAAATGGACCTCGAACAAACTGTCAAAGATCTCCAGGCTCAGAATGCTCAACTCCAGGAGATGATCTTGAACTTATCCAAGGGGCAGGAGGAACTAAAGACTCTCTTGCTCAAGAAGAAAAAGGACAAGAAATCTGTGAGGCACATTAACCCGGGAAGAAGGCAGTTTACGAAGATCAATATGACTTTAGCACAAGCACTGCAGGGTATGCTAAAAGTAAATTTAATTACCCTCAGAGATCCTCCTGCAAAACCCAACACTACTTCTCCTCGTTATAATCCCAACGCCAGGTGTGCCTATCACTCCGATAGCCCCGGGCATGATACGAATGATTGCTGGTCGCTGAAGAACAAAATTCAGGATATGATCGACGCTGGGGAATTTGAATTTGATCCTCTGGATATTCCTAATGTCATCACTGCTCCTATGCCCGATCATGACAAGACTGTTAATGCTGTAGAAGATGTGAATAGCGATTGCAACTTGGATAATTGGAAGGCTGAAGACACTATTCCAACTTCCTTTAGTCAGGAGTAATTGTTTGTTGTTTATTCAATGTATCAAATTTGGTTAAATGTTTTGTCATTCTCATAAGCATATTCATATTCAATAAATCAATGGACTTTTTGCATTCAAATATTGCGCTCTTTATCTTTCCTGTCATTTTTCAAATAAGCTATGCTTTCTTGCACACACTCACGTAACAAATTGCGTATCCACATCCACTCTGGATCCTGTTGATAATAGTTATGCTACTGTTCATTATGACTTCGAAAATCCGATCTACCAAGCCGAAGATGGAAGTGAGGAAGATTGTGAAGTACCTGAAGAACTTGCCAGACTGTTACTGAAAGAAGAAAGGACTATACAGCCGCATGAGGAGTCAATTGAAACTGTCGATCTGAGTACTAAAAGTAGACAAGAAAGAAGTCAGAAGCCTCTTGGGGCACTTGAATTACATTGCCCGGTTTATATCCTACTTGACTGCTACTTGCAAACCTATCTTCAAATTACTGAGGACAGTCAAGAGATGATGAATGTCAGGAAACTTTTGATAAAATCAAGAAGTGTCTCCAAGAACCTCCAATTCTGACACCACCAGTTGAAGGAAGACCTCTAATCATGTATTTGACCGTGTTAGAAAATCCAATGAGGTGTGTTGGGGCAACATGACGAGTCTGGTCGAAAAGAGCATGCCATATACCGCCTTAGCAAAAGGTACCGACTGTGAAACAAGATACTCATAGCTCGAGAAAGCTTGCTGCGCTTTGGCTTGGGCTGCTCGCCGACTAAGACAGTACATGTTGAATCATACCACTTTATTGATTTCTAAGATGGGTTCTATCAAATATCTATTCGAGAAACTTGTTGTCTCCTGAAAGAGTTATCACTGATAATAGTGCTAATTTGAACAACAAGATGGTTACTGCACTCTGCACGCGGTTCAAAATAAAACACTCTAATTCTTCTCCGTACCGGCCAAGGATGAACGGCGCCGTGGAGGCTGCTAACAATGTCCAGAAGCTTATACAAAAGATGACAGTAATGTACAAAGACTGGCATGAGATGTTACCATTTGCTTTTCATGACTATCGCACTTCAGTACGCACTTCGACAGGGGCAGCTCCGTTCTCTTTAGTCTATGGAATGGAAGCCATCTTACCAGTGGAAGTTCAGGTTCCCTCGCTAAGAATCATGAAAGAGGCGGGCTTAGATGAAGAGGAACGGATTCAGACTCGACTCGATCAGATAAATTTGATTGAAGAGACTCGCGGCTGTTTGTCATAGGCAGATATATCAGAAACGCATGACCCAGGCATTCAACGAAAGGGTCAAGCGACAAGTGTATCAAATTGGCGACTTGGTAATCAAGTGTATCGTGCTACCGCAAACTGATCCCAGAGGCAAATGAACTCCCACGTACAAAGGGCCATTTGTAGTTAAGAAGGTATTCTCTGGTGGAGCCATGATACTTGCTACAGTGGATGGCGAAGATTTCCCGCATCCCGTGAACGCGGACATAGTTAAAAAATACTGCGCATGAAAAAGACCCGCTAGATCGACGTATCTAGGCAAAAGTAAGGGCATCCCGGCGAACCAAAAGGGTTCGGGCAAAAATTAGGGATATATATAAAAAAATGTACACCCGGCAAGTCGAAAACCTGAAAAGGTGGCTTGGGCAAAAAAAAGGGTATCCTGGTGGACTGAAAACCTGAAAAGGCGGTCCAGGCAAAAATTAGGGATTAAAGCGTATGACTATGTCCCGTTCTCAGTCAACTTTCATCCAAGTTCAAGGGACTGACCAAGCCAATCACTTCTATCCGACAGCAGGGGATGAGATGCTTGAAGACATAATGGCAGTAGTAGACTTAAAATCAATAGGACTTTTTCTGCATAGCTTTCTCTTTGTTTTTGACAATTTCCTCTTACTAGGATTTCTGTCTCCTTGTACACAATTTGCCTGTTTATAGGCCTTCTTTCAAAAATCAATACAACCCTCTTTCAAAAAAAGATGCTTTTGTTTTTTACTTTTCTGTTTTGGTTGCGTAAATGTCCATTGATTTAATTTGAATTAATATGTGCATTTGAATATGATCAATGTTTATCAAAAATACGTACATAGAATAGCAATAGCAATTACTACAAGACTTCGGGATCGAGGATAAGGTCTAATCATGCTTCCAATGAATCCACTACCAATTCTCTTCCCCCAGCAAGCCTGTTTTTCCCCAGAAGAAGTTGGCAGTATTCCCCGGCACAGCCAGCTATTCCCCAACAGAGGTCGGCATCATCAGACAGATTGATCATCTCATCCATCCCCAGCCAGGCTCTGTTGAATATCTCTACCATCAGACAGAAATCAGAACCCCCAGCCGAGAGAGGGTCCTCAACACGAATATCTCCAATCAGTAGATGGGGATTTATTTTCCCCAGTAGAGTCCCCAAGCAGAACTTCTCATACGCATAACTCATTCATTACATCATTTCACAGCATACGCATGCATACAACATTCGCATTTATTTTCGAAAGCATAAAACATCTCATGCATCATGACATAGCATAAAGCTAACTTTTCTTTGCAGGTTAATTATCCTCCTGATATAGTCAAAGTAAAAGGCTCATTCAGGCAGACGCCTTTATCAATCACAGACAAGATTCAGATACATATTCCAGATGTAATTCATGGGAACATTCATTCTGACAACACTTCGATATCCTCCTAGCGATGGCATCTTTAAGCCTATCCCAGACATTTATTGCAAGTACAACGTATACAGATACAGCCTAACATACAGTTCATTCTGATTCAGCTCAACATATGACTCCTTCAACTCAGATACGATCTAGCATACGATCCATTCTGACCTTCGACAACTCAGAGACGATCTAATGTATGATCCATTCTGACCTTCAACAACTCAGATACGATCTAGCGTACGATCCATTCTGACCTTCTTCAACTCAGATACGATCTAACGGACGATCCATTCTGACCCTCAACAACTCAGATACGATCTAGCGTACGATCCATTCTGACCTTCTTCAACTCAAGTACAGTCTAATGCACGACCAAGTTAGACCTTCATCTGACCAGATGCTACCTTCGGACAGGTACATTTCTGGATGGTAGTCTAGTATACGGCTACTCCCTTTCTCAGATGCTACCTTCGGACAGGTACATTTCTGAATGGTAGTCTAGTATACGGCTACTCCCTTTCCCAGATGCTACCTTCGGACAGGTACATTTCTGAATGGTAGTCTAGTATACGACTACTCCCTTTCCCAGATGCTACCTTCGGACAGGTACATTTCTGGATGGTAGTCTAGTATACGGCTACTCCCTTTCCCAGATGCTACCTTCGGACAGGTACATTTCTGGATGGTAGTCTAGTATACGGCTACTCCCTTTCCCAGATGCTACCTTCGGACAGGTACATTTCTGGATGGTAGTCCAGTATACGGCTACTCCCTTTCCCAGATGCTACCTTCGGACAGGTACATTTCTGGATGGTAGTCCAGTATACGGCTACTCCCTTTCCCAGATGCTACCTTCGGACAGGTACATTTCTGGATGGTAGTCTAGTATACGGCTACTCCCTTTCTCAGATGCTACCTTCGGACAGGTACATTTCTGAATGGTAGTCTAGTATACGGCTGCTCCCTTTCCCAGATGCTACCTTCGGACAGGTACATTTCTGGATGGTAGTCCAGTATACGGCTACTCCCTTTCCCAGATGCTACCTTCAGACAGGTACATTTTTGGATGGTAGTCTAGTATACGGCTACTCCCTTTCCCAGATGCTACCTTCGGACAGGTACATTTCTGGATGGTAGTCCAGTATACGGCTACTCCCTTTCTCAGATGCTACCTTCGGACAGGTACATTTCTGAATGGTAGTCTAGTATACGGCTGCTCCCTTTCCCAGATGCTACCTTCGGACAGGTACATTTCTGGATGGTAGTCCAGTATACGGCTACTCCCTTTCCCAGATGCTACCTTCGGACAGGTACATTTCTGGATGGTAGTCTAGTATACGGCTACTCCCTTTCCCAGATGCTACCTTCGGACAGGTACATTCTGGATGGTAGTCCAGTATACGGCTACTCCCTTTCCCAGATGCTACCTTCGGACAGGTACATTTCTGGATGGTAGTCCAGTATACGGCTACTCCCTTTCCCAGATGCTACCTTCGGACAGGTACATTTCTGGATGGTAGTCCAGTATACAGCTACTCCCTTACTCAGATGCTACCTTCGGACAGGTACATTTCTGAATGGTAGTCTAGTATACGGCTACTCCCTTACTCAGATGCTACCTAGTGCACGGTACATTTCTGAAGTGTAGTCTAGTGTACGACTACTCCCTTTTACCATCAGATTCAGCCTACTGGACGGCTCATTCTGCAACTCAGATTCGATTTAATGTACGATCCATTCTGAGCTCCAGCAACTCCAATACGGTCTAACGTACGACCCATTCAGATCCTCAACTACTCAGATGCTACCTAGTGTACGGTACATTTCTGAAGTGTAGTCTAGTGTACGACCACCCCTTTCATCATCAGATTCAGCCTAACGGACGGCTCTCTCTTCAACTCAGATACGATCTAGCGTATGGTCCATTCTGATCCTTTATCCCCAACAGCATATGACACACTCCGACTCCCCAGCGAAGTCGGCAGCCTAATGGATGACTCATTATTCGGTCTAATGTACGATCCAGTGTGGCACCCATGTCTTCAAATTGGCCTAATGTACGGCTCGATCTGAAGCTTTCGTCATCAAACCTCCCGGATGGCATCTTTAAGCCCATCTCCATCAAGACCAACTGTCGATTCTCAAGTGCAAACTTTTGGGGCATTCTAGTGTTCAATAATCTTCCACCTCCAGACCACGAATGGCATACACGCCATCCTAACTCTCTCGGTTCAAGAATATTGAACAGGGGCAGCTGTCATACCCCAAAAATTACCCATCATTTTTCCTAAAAAAAAACGAAAAAAAAAAAAAAAAAAAAAAAAAAACGAAAAAAAAAAAAAAAAAAAATTTAATTAATTAATTAATTAAATAATTAAAATAAATATATAAATAAAATATAACAAATTATTTTGGACTTGGGTCTCCCTCATTCCAAACCCATTACCCACAAAATTAGTCTATAAATACTGAAGTTTCAGTAGAGAAAAAGACAGGGGGAGTTAGACTTGGAGTTTACACTGGGAGATTCACTGGAGAAAGAAGGAAGAGAAGCAAAATACTCTGAGGTTTCCTTGGAACAAAACCTTGAGGAAAAAGAAAGAGAGAGAACAGAGAAGGACGGATAGAAACTTTGGCATAGGAACCCTGCCAACCCGGAGAATTCAGAGTAAAGAAACCCTGAAGGCAGCCCATCTGCACCGAAGCCATCGCCGTCCAATTCCCGCTGCCTAACTTATTCCGATACTACAAGTGGTCAATCCCTTCAACCTTGAATTGGCAAACAGGTTTGCGTATCTCTATTGTTTATACTTTCAATTGGCCATATCTACATATATAATGCATCATGATTAAATGTTGATATATAATTTGCTTTCGTATGGGAATTTAAATATGCCTGAATACCCTGAATGTTTGACCATGTTATTCCTGTGATAAAATGCCATAAAATTCAAAGTTCCTAACATGGGGCTGTTTTCAAATTCAAAATCCATGGCCGCTCGCTAGCACCTCGTTAGGCGAGCCTGGGGCGAGTATTCGCCTGGCCTTCGCTAGGCGAAGCAGAGGCGAACGAGACAGTAGCTGACTTTTCTATTCTGTTTTTTTTTTTTTTATGTTTTATCATAGCCATGCATTATTCATCCTATCCTATTTATTGTTGTGATATTTCTCCGGTGTAATCTTCGATTGCACCCTGATTTGGTGTTCTGACATGTCTCTTTTTTTGAGTTTCGTAAAGGTTCACATATCACAGGAAAAGGTTATTGGCTAGGTATTCCACTTTATTTGTGGGATACCCTTGTGGAGTTTCACCCTAAATTAATTTTTAATGTATTAATTTCTAATGTATTAATTTTTAATATATTATTTTTAATAATTTTAATGTGGAGTTTCATCCTAATTATATAATTAATTGTAAAACTTTGCCTTTGAATAAGTGATCTTGGACCTCTCTTTGTTGCCTTACGATTACGATATTACGGTCATGTCCCGCGAATGTGGGGATACCCTTAGCAAAGACCCTTCGGTTAAATCATCATAAAATAAATTATAGTCCCTCGGATGTTGCCTTCGAATATACAACTTTGTCCCTCGATGACCCTCCGATGTTGCCTACGGTTAAATGATGATAGTCCCTTCGAATGCTAAGGTATCCTCATAACTGTTGCCTTCAATGACCAATCGATGACCCTACGATGACCCTTTTACATCCAAAGGATAAAACTACTTATTTCTCAATAATAAGGACAGTTTTACCCTCATAAGGATAGGAAATGCCCGTAAAGACCTTGGGTCGGTATAACTCTTAATTGCTGGCTCACAACTTAAAACATTTTTTTTGCACCTCACACCTTTCAAAATGCCTTTAGAAAATCATCACTTGGTATACATTCATACTAGAATCATTACCGAGTTATATTTTTCTAAACAATTTTCAAAACTAAAACGGGATAACCACTTTGTATACATTCATACAAGAATCATTACAAAGTTAAATTCTCTTTTCAAAACAATTTTCCAAACAATTCACAAACACTTTTTTAGACAAAAATAATATAAGTGATCGAGCAATTAAGAGCCCATGGATAACCATGGATACAAAGGGTGCTAACACCTTCCCTTTGTATAATGTACCTCCCGAACCCAAAATCTAAATTAAGGTCTTTCCTGTTCTTTTCCACCTTTCCTTATTGGATAAAAGAAAAGTCGGTGGCGACTCTTGCTAACCGCGACATTGCGATTAAAACCACAAAAAGTCCAGTTCACCGTATGACATCATCACACAAAAAGTGCATTTTTCATGTGAACTTAATTTGAAAAATGGAGGGAAAAAGTGAATTTGAGAAATATGCATTGTTTTCATGTTTTTCCAATTGCTTTGGCTTAGGAACATCATTTGCAATTGGTCCAAACCAGAAAATTTCACTGTTACATTGATTTTCACAAGGAAGGGTGAATTGGCCGATTTGCAATTTAGCATAAAACTTGATTTCCATTAATCACTTGCATTAACACTAAACATGATTAGCAACATGTTTAACATCACATATAAAAGCATAATCATAACTGTTTCATTGCTAATCATAACAGAATTTGGAAATTGAGATCTAGATCCAAAACTTTTCATCTTTTCTCTCTCACTTTTTCTGCAATTTTCTTCACAAACCTTGCCAAGATCTTCATCAATCCTTCATCCATGAGCATAATGGAAGCTTATTGAAGCAAGATCTCATCATTTTCGTGTCAATTCAAGGACTGTCAAAGTGAGCTTCATCAATGGCAAATGGAGATTTGAGCTAAATCGTGTATAATCAACATCAAAGCCTCGCTTCATTCACTCATACAAGCCTTGAAGATCATTTGTTTCAGCACCACAAGGCCAGAAAACCTCAAATTCATAACTGCAATTCCAACAAGGTCAGTTTTCGACTTGCCTAATTCTTGAAATTGATGGATGTGTTTGATAGATCTTTCTTAGTAGAGTAATCTGCAAGTTGAACCACTGAATTTCATCAAGAAATGAATGAGTTATGTTGATTTGAAGTTTGATGCACCAAAATGTTTCCCTTCGAATCTCTTGATTTAGGAAGAGTTAGGTTAAAATGATTTGAGATTGTTAATGTACATTGAGAGAGGATTCTAGTGATATGCGTTTTGTTGATTTTGGTGAACATTTGTTCTTGAGCTATGAATGTGTGAAGAACGCGTATGAAGCTTTAGGTTTTTCCAAAATTTGGCGTTTTGATCCATAATCTCGCTCATTTGCATGCGTTTTGTGTTTGTATGCCATGCGTCCAATTAAGTCGTGCCACGTCGTTTAAATGAAACGACGCGTTTCATGTAAGCGCGCTGAATTTGAATTGTAAGCCGGTTCGATACCTGGCTCAAGCACATTCACATATTTGGCTTGGCATTTTTTTTTCTCATATGCTCTCATGATTACAAGTCTTTCCATGTCATTTTTTATTTTTCATCCACATTCCAAAAATCATATCTTATGGAATAATGATCCAAATTGACTGGAATTTTTGCACAATGATCCTTGCCACGTCTACTATTTTTTGATGATTTTTGCAAAAATTGTGCACGTGTGGTTTTTTGAATGGCCTAGGGTTTGTTCATACATATGGTTACTTGCACCTTGCTTGATATTTTGATCATGAAATGATGATGCTTGATCCAAAATTCTTGAAATTTCGCATGTGTAAAATAGACATCTCAACGAACATTTTGGTATAGAGTTTGTGATTTTTGTTTCCTGGTTGATGAGATATGAGTTGTTGAGTCTAGGTGTGACAATTTGTGTCACACCATTTCTTGCTTGATTTTCTGATTTTATTTGCCTTGCCATATGAACTTGGATTGATGTGAATTTTTGCATGTTGACTCCTCTGGATGTTAGGTTCACTTGTGAATTTTTGTGGAATTTTTGGATGCATTTCCAATTTGTTTGAGAATTTCCTTTCTGTTTGACCAAATGTGGACCTTTTGTGAGTCATGATCTTAAATGATTTGCGAAATTCTTGATATGTATTGGATGGACTTGAAATTTTGTAGAGTGATTCTAGACACTTTAAAGTTTGCCATGGCTTTGGTTTGGTGCATTTATCATGTTCCTACTTTGTTTTATGCTTGCTTGAGGTTGATGTATGATTTTGTGCCTTGTATGAGCTTGTATATGCATACCTTGACTTGATGAATTTAATTGACTTGCTTCCCTTTGTCCAAATGGCTTGAAATTTGGTGTGATGATTCTTTAATGAGTTCTGTTTTGCCATGATTTTCCTGGGGATTTATTGAATTATTTTTGATTGGATTTGGATTGATTCATTCTGTTTGGTCCAATGAGCTTTGAAATTGCACAATTTGCCTTAGATGCTTTGTGAAATGAAATTGGTGTATGATATGAATGTGAGACCACTTGGACATTGTTCTAAATTGATTGAACTTGATTTGTGCCAATTTTCATGTTCTGTTTTGAAATATTTCTCCCTTTTTGACCCTAGGCTTTGTCCTAGGGGTTTGCTTCTCATGTTTGAGTTGTGTTTTCAGGACAAAAAGCATATGGCATGGAGGAATTAATTCACTTGGCTTGAGTCGCTTGTTTGATTGATGTTGATTAACATTAAGTTTGTTTTGCAGGTGGCTTCTAAGTCATTTGTGTTGAGCCTTGGCTTATGCTTTGCTTGATGCATTGCTTGTGTACAGTTAACTGTTGACTTTTAGTTTATCTGTTTGACTGTTTGAGCTGTGTACTGATTATGTTAGATTGTTTTCAGGTACATTAGTTGCTATAGTTCCTTTGTGAACTTGCTTTTTGCTGTTGCTTGGTTGCTTAACCAATTGAGGTAGAACTCACTAACTCCATGTAGTCTGGAAGACCTGGCCTGTTACTTGGCCAGGCACCTGTCTGAAGTCCTCCTTAAGAGGCAATGTTTGTGATTGTTTATCTTTGTCCTCAAGCAGGAAAAGACCTTTGTTAAGGCAATTGGCAGATACAAGAGATGTGCAATCCATCTCCTGCTATTCAGTTGAGTCATCCCTTTGCTCACACAACTGGTGTTGATGCATTGCGGATAGTAACCCAAGATCCTTGTACGGTTGTACAGTTGAGTCAGTCATAAGTGTAGAAGGGTTCCCACTTTCTGAACCCACACTTCCTTTGTCTGAAGCTCTCCCTGGCCAGGGATAAGAGCTGTGAGGCACACCCCTCACTTCCTATTTCATCTGCTTCACCCTAACTCTCAATGTTAGGGTTAAGAGCTAACATCACCCTGATACAGTTGGCTTGCTTTTGCAACCTAACCCTTGTGTGAGCCCACCTTTGTCTGTATATAGTGTGTGCTAATTGTGTATGTTTGCTTCGTTTTGATTGTGCTTGCATGCTTTGCTTTGCCTGGTTAGGATTAGCTTGCTGCTTGTGCAAGATAGATAGAAAACTCAACCTAGGACCATTGTGGAATACATGATAACTATTAGGCTCGAGTCAGTCTCCCTTCTAGTTGGTCATTTCCCAGTCTCTGGTTAGGAGATAGTTTCTCCCCTGTTAAGGGGAACTACGTTGCCCTGATCCTCATACCAGATGAGGTACGTAGGCAGGAGGTCGTACGAGATCTCTCCGGGCACCCTTTTTTCTTTTTGTGTGTGTTTGCTTGACAGTTGCTAGGCTCGAGTTCCAAACTCCTTAGTAACTTGTTGTTTGTTTCTTCTTGCGTGTGTTAGGAGATGGATGTAAGCCCAGCGATTGGCATTCCGTATCCTTTTGTTGTGTGCTTGGAGTCCGGTATAAGTCCATCAAGTGGCTGTTAGTTGTAAATTTACATGTCGGGTTTTTGTTATCGTATCCACAGAGATTGTAAGATATCACCGTCGTTCGATGGTTGTATTAATTCTAGCTCAAGTAACAATAGGGTTTTGATTGGTTGTCACGTTATCTTGCATACAAAGGTATTAAATTGCGGTAAAAGTTATGGTTTGATTAAATGAGAAATATTGTCAAAGTTAGGGTTCAATGATTACTTTGCATGTATTTGTTCTGTCAACAATCTTATAAACTCCTTTAGATGATAAATCATTTCACAAAGTCCTCCCAATATGTTTCTCTCGAACACACATTGTGAGTTTTCCCATTTTGATCCATTGTTTCTCTCGAACACAATCTATCAAAATGACAACTTTTTGGTTCAACCTTATGGTGAACAAAATCATTCATTACTATCTCTAGCTAACAAACAAGTTTGGATGAAAACCTAGGTCAAGAGTTGGTAAACATCTCTCGATCATAAACCAACACAAAGAGTTTTAAATAGAAACAAAGTTTTCATCATATATTCACCATTAAAGAGTTTACATATGAAGATCCTTACATTTACACCCAAAGCTAGTAATCACCTACATCTAACCTTGACAAATGGATGACTTAGCTACTCATTTTCATGGTAGCTTGGTCGGCAAGTTTCGGAAGAAGGTTGATCAACATCCAAGTCGGATAATCGAGATTGGATGGGAATCCACCTTCTTTTTGTAGAAGATGGTTACAAGATGAAGAGAAATGAAATCTAGGTCAAAAATATCTCTAGAGCAAAAGCTGGAAAAATAAAGTAAAACTAAGGTATGGTGCTCAAAAGTGGCACTTGCTACTTATAGAGTAGTACTGGGCAGTCATGCTCGCTAGGCGAGCAGAAAGGCTCACCTAGCGAAGGTCTAATTGTGGCACCAAAGGCACCTGCGCCCAGAGAAAACAGGGTCTGTTGAACTGTCATGTTCGCCTAGCGAACAAACCTTCGCCTAGCGAAGGACACACTCCAACCTTCGCCCCAACGAGGTTGAGAGGTTTTGCTACTGGAATGCTCGCTGGGGACTCGCTAGAGCTTCGCCTAGCGAGTGAGTGCTGGCTGCGCTTTTCACCAAAACAGAACGAACTCGCTACCACCTTCGCTAGGAGCTCGCCTAGCGAATTTATTGACATTTTACTGAAGCTTTTCGCTAGCAGCTCGCCTAGCGAGCAGGTTGATGAATGCTTGTATTCATTGGTTCCTTTGCCAATTTTCTTGTGTCTTCATTTTCAATTAGTTCATGCCTTTTTCCTGCACAATAACACACAAATCAAAGGCACCAAGCTTGTTTATCAATGTAATGCATTTCATGTAAAACAATTATGGTTTTGACAATTTTAGCAAGGAAATAGAGTGAAAGATACCCTTAATTGATGGCTCAAATAAGCACTTTTGGGTATCTAATAGTGGCATCTGGTTTCCAGTGTGGGTTTGTTTTGTTCGGAAGCTGATGTAAGTCCAGCAATTGGCATTCGGGTTCCATGTTTGCCTGTGTGTGTTTTGTTTTGTTTGGCGTGCGTGAGCCGAACTACGGTAGCTCTAATTCTCATTCCAGATGAGATACGTAGGCATAGGACGCGATATCCTAGCGAGCCCTCTCCCCTCTTCCTCCACCTGTGTTGTCTTCAGTGTGTGTGTGTGATGTTTGTTTTAGCAACCTTTTTTCTATCGTTTGAGCGTGGATCCCGTCGAGTACGACGAATGCGTAGGGGTGCTAATACCTTCCCTTCGCATAACCGACTCCCGATCCCATTCTCTTTGGTCGCGAGACCATGCTTTTCCCAGGTTTACTTCGAGCGTTTCCTTTCCCTCCTTTGGGATAAATAACGCACGGTGGCGGCTCTGTGTTGTTTGTTTTAGCCCGCCAGTTGTTTTTCGCGGATGCGACAGCTGGCGACTCTGCTGGGGACCTCAGAAGTTGATCTATTGTTGGTCCATCTTCCCTAAGCGAGTCTCTCCTAGCGTTCTAGGATAGTTTAGGTTGCTTGTGCTATTATTTATTGCATTTATTATTATTCTGTTGTGTATATATTTGCATAAATATTTGCATGCATCATACTATCATGTTGCTGTCCTCTGTACAGGTGGTTCCTATGATTTGGGGTGGGTGTTCTGAGTGGGGCTAAAACCCAGGCCCGAGTATACACCTAGGATTAGCGTGGTCTCACGTTCCTCACATGCTGGTTGGGCATGCTGTTGCAACGTGACATACCACAAGCCGGACGAGGTTCATCTGAGAGTGCGCTTCCTCAGTGGGGTTTTCCACTTTGGTTGGGTTATCTCTTTTGAGCTATTGACTTCGGTGACTGTTCTTTCCCGGATCTTTGGTTTAGACGATCTCAGGAGAGCTACAATGGCACACCCGAAAGGGCAAACCCATTGAGTATCTCTGCCCGATTGTCGAGACTATTATCCACCTTAGGATGACCTGATTAGAATTTACTTGTGAGGGGAGGGTGATTCTTACAGATGTATGTTCAGATGGTGACTTTGATGGTGACTATTGGTTCCGTTGATCAGAGTCCTATTTATAAGTCGGAGTTATGGGCATTTATTTCTGAGATGCCGAAGGGCTGTCCGTGTTATTTATCAGTGGGGATCCGTTTATTTCGGGATTCCCCGGGCCGATTCAGAGATCTTATGGTTATCTGCTCAGAGATTGTCTGATGATGATGATGATGTATCTTTCAGTTCCGTTTATTTCGGAATCCTTGGGTCGGAATTGTGTTTGTTCAGTACCTCAGATGGTTGTGATCAGTTCAGAGATCAGGCTTTAGTGCAACAAGATGATCAGATGGCTTGGAGGATAGCAATGCATTGCATTCATTCATCAGCATCATTAACATTTTGCATTTACCTGCATCTAACACATGTTTATCCATATGCAGGGACATTTTTTATCAAGATCCTGGTTGAGAGATTTCTTTTCTCAGATATGAGGCCCGGTTTGAAGGATGATGTTGTCTACAGCTTCTTTGACCCAGAGATCAATGTGCTGAGAGATATGATAGCATTGATTACGCCCGACCATGTGGGGATGTTTCGTGAGATGTATGGGGGTATTCTAAAGATGGTTTTCAGACTCACTGACAGAGATAGGAGTGTCATTCATACACTTCTCCAGTTTTATGATCCTGGTTTGAGGTGTTTCGTCTTCCCAGATTACTTATTGGGGCCTTTGATGGAGGATTATGCTGGTATCTTGGGCATTCAGATCAGAAATCAGGTTCCTTTCTATGCTAATAAGGAAGAACCTGATATTGGTGGGATTTCCCGTGCTCTTTATTTGAGTCCGGAGATGGTTAAGGGGAGTCTGAAAGAGAAGGGGAAGTTGCCTGGTTTTCATCTGAGTTTCTTAGAAGCTAAGGCCAAGGAGCATGCTGAGTCGGGTAATTGGAAAGTTGTTTGTGCTTTGATTGCTGCGAGCATATATGGGATCATTTTGTTTCCTAATCAGAAGAGCTTCGTGGATATTAATGCCATCCGCTTGTTTGTTCAGAGGAATCCTATCCCTACCTTGATCGGAGATGTCTATTACTCGGTTCACAATCGGAACGAGAAGAGGCGTGGGGGATTGATTCGATGTTGCACTCAACTGCTATACAAGTGGTTTATGGGATATTTGCCTATCAGGGGTGCTTTTGTTCTTCTTGACCGTACTGTCAATTGGGCAACCAAGCTGATGGGTTTAAGGGCCAAAGACATAGCTTGGACTCACAGTAGCGGGGTTGGACAGGACTTCATTTGCAGTTGTGGGAGTTTTCCCAATGTGCCACTTATAGGAGTTCAGGGTTGCATTAATTATAACCCTACGCTTCTTAAGAGACAAATGGGATTCGCTATGGAGGTTCCTCCGCTCAAGAGTGAGATTCAGGAAACTTTGTACTTCCCGGTTGAGGGCAATCAGGCCAAATTAAGGCAGGTATCTGATGCATGGCGCAGCATTCAAAGGAAAGGCAAGTTTTCTTGGGGTAGAGCCAATAACAGGTCCTTTCCTCCGTTTGATGATTGGCTCAACAAGAGAGTGGAGCTTACTTGTCTACCGTTTCCTATGGTTGATCCTTGGTATCCGTTGATTGAGGAATCTCCTTCTTCTGTAAGTATGGAAGAGTTCCTAGAGATGAAGCGGGAGAGAGATCAGTTGCTTGCGGAGAAAACAGAATTGGAGATGAGTGTCGCTCGTATTCAGATGGCTAATTAGGAGATCAGAGGGAAGATGGAAGATCAGGATAAGTGACATGCCCTGGAAGTGAAACGCTTTGAGATGGATACCGCCTACTATGGGAAGATCAGCCAAGCCCTAGCGTCATCCACGAGGGAGCACGACATCACTAAAGAGAAGCTAGCCAGAGCTTCAAAGGTCATTGAAGATGAAAAGAGGAGGCAAATCATCGTGAGAGATCAGAGGGACGACAGAGTCAGAGTTCTCATCGCTGAGTGGGAGGCAAAACTGAAGACCAAGGAAACAGAGAATCTGAAGATCATTGCTGAGAGAGATCATTATATCACTGAGAGAGATCATTACATTGCTGAGAGAGATCATTACTTTAGGCAGATGAAGATTCACTAGAAGGAGGTGGGGAGATTACAGCAAGAGAACACAGAGCTCAGGTTCGCCGCAGAGTTCGCGAAGATGGTTGATGATATAGGGCCTTCTGTGGGACCCGCGTCAGGCTAGACCTTTCTTATTTGTGTGGATTACCGTCAGGCCTGTTGACGGAATTCATTTGCTTGTATTTCCTTTCTGATTCTGGAGGATTGTATTTGACTTGTATCAGCTTTGATGTATGACTATGGCGCTTATTGTGCATTTTGCTATGTGATGGTTGTTTTCATTTAGTGATCGATCTTCAAGCTTTATTTGCTTTACTGTATGCACTCGCACGACACACACATGTTTGGGTGGTATCTTGCTAAATCATATATCTCTGATCTGTATGATGAAATCAAATGATGAATATCAGAATATTGCTGCCGGAATATTATATGTCTCGATGAAGCCAGGATCGAGAGACAAAATGTTCCTCATGTGGATAAACATTGCATTCATGCATGATCATAATAACGTGTTTTTATTTTGCAGGTATCAGTTCTAACGTGCTTGATTGTTTTAGGAATCATTGCTCGTGCTCGTAGAGTTGTACCTTTGCACTCAACACGCCCTCACCGATATTTTGCCAGACGCAACACTCCCAGACTGATGGATCTCCCAAACACGGATATTCTCGAGCTAAAGGATAAAATGAATGAACTGATCAACATTATGCAAGGGTTTGCAGTTGGTCAGAAAGCTTTGGCTGACAAAGTTGAGAAGCTCGAGCGGGCTTCTACTACTAATAGTGGCGTTAACCTGGATGGTGTCTCCAACCAGGGGCTGGGTGGTTCTAGAGATGGTGGCAAGAGAACGACCGTGGGTGTAGTGAACAATGCTGGAGGTTTTGGTGCTGCCACGGGTGGTCAACCTGGTCAGATGGGTAACAATATGAAAGACAGTTTATTCCCTCCATTCTTCGGGGTTGATGATGACAGAGAGGAAGACAGGGAGGCTGATCAGTTCTCTATGCACAACGAGCCGTTTGGGCAATATGGCGTCCAACCTCCAAACAAAGAGTTACAATTGCTGGCAGAAAAGATCAGAGCTTTGGAGAGCTATGCCACTCCCGGGGTCGTAAATATGTCAAACATGGGGCTGGTCGAGGGGATTGTGATCCCACAGAAGTTTAAAGCGCCCGCTTTTGATAAATACAATGGGAGTTCCTGCCCGGAAACTCACCTTCAAGCATTCGTCCGTAAGATCTCTGCATACACTATGGATCAAAAGCTGTGGATGTACTTCTTCCAGGATAGTCTGTCTGGAGGATCCTTGGAGTGGTACACCAAGCTGAAATCCTCTGATATCAAGAGCTGGCAGGATCTTGGTGACGCGTTCTTTAAACAGTATCAATTCAACGCTGACATGGCTCCTAGTCGTACCCAGCTGCAGGGTATGTCTCAGAAGTCAAGCGAGGGATTTAAAGAATATGCTCAAAGGTGGAGGGAGTTGGCTGCCAGAGTACAACCTCCATTGGTGGACAGGGAGATGTCGGACTTGTTCATGGGTACCCTGCAGGGGGCATTTGCTGAGAGAATGGTGGGTTGTCCCGTGACAAATTTTGCGGACATTGTCGTGGCTGGAGAAAGGATTGAGAGTTGGCTGAAGCTCGGAAAGATCCAGGGTGGTAATGCTTCGTCGTCTGGGTCGAAGAAGCCCTTCGGAAACGGCCAGAGGAAGAAAGAGGGTGATACCAGCGCCGTATACACTCAGAGAGGACCCAGTAGGGATCGTTACTTCCAGCACACTGCTGCGGTAACTATTCCTGCTGATAATCAGCCTGCACAACAACAACAGCAACAGCAACAACCTCAACAACAAAGACAACCATTTCAGCAGAGGCCTCAGAGGGCTGGATACCAAGTTAGGGGGAGGATGAATGATCGGCAGTTTGACAGGCCGCCTGTGACTTACTCTTTCCTATTGAAGAAGCTGAAAGATCTGGGGTTGGTGCAACTGAGAACTCTGGCACCTTTGAGACCTGATCAGAGGCCCGCCAGTTTCGATGAAAATGCCAAGTGTGAATTCCATTCAGTTGCTCCCGGGCATAATGTAGAAGACTACAAAGCTTTTAAGCACGTAGTCCAAGACCTGGTGGATTCAAAGGCGATCAACTTTGCACCATCTCCTAATGTGAATGCTAATCCCATGCCCGCGCATGGTCAGAGGGGGGTGAATGCTATCTCCGAGGAGAACAGAATTGGGTTGTTGTCTGTTGATCAGTTGAAGACTCCTTTGGCTGAGGTCAAGAGGCAGTTGTTGTTGAATGGGGTTTATTCGGGTTGTGGTGATGATTGTGCTGCGTGCACTATTACTGTCAATGGGTGTATATTGTTGAAGGAAACTGTTCAGAGACTGATGGACGACGGAAGTATCCAGTTTGAGAGGGCTGATCTGGGGAAAGATGATGTCTCCACCATAACGATTTACTTTGACCCGGTTGATTTGTCAACTCTGACGGAGGTGGCTCCAATTACTATCATGGTACCTAGGCCAATTCCGTATGACAAAGATGATGCCGTGCCATGGCATTATGGTGGAGAGGTGTACTGCAACGGAGAGAAGGTAGAGGATCAGACTGCAAGTGAAACCACCGTTTCAAAGGTGGATAATGCCAGACCTAGCGGTTTCACTCGCAGTGGAAGACTGTTTGCTCCCGATGCTCTGAGAGGTGGGGAAGGAGAAAAAGAGAAAAAAGAAAAGGCAGAGGCTTTAGCCAGGGCGAAAGGAAAACAAGTGATTAATGAAGGTACTCCCGTGGTGACACCGGCGCCTGGTGGGCCGGAGAGAGAACTTGATGATGAAGCAGAGGAATTCTTAAGAATCATCAAGAAGTCTGAGTACAAGCTTGTGGACCATCTGCAGCAGACTCCTTCCAAGATTTCAATCTTGTCGTTGTTGTTAAGCTCTGAGGGCCATAGAGAGGCTTTGATGAAGATCCTGAAGAAAGCCTATGTTCCTCAAGAGATAACTATCAATCAGTTGGAGACGGTGGTGTCTAATGTTCATGCCAACCTTGGGCTGGGTTTTACCGACATGGATCTGACTGTGGATGGGAGGAATCACAACCGGGCTTTACACATCGCAATGGAATGTAAAGGAGCCGTGCTTTCGTATGTGCTGGTTGATACCGGCTCCTCTTTGAATGTGTTGCCAAAGAAAGCCTTAGCTAAGCTGAATTATGAAGGTTTGATCCTGACGCCCACTGATCTGATAGTGCGGGCTTTTGATGGGTCAAAGCGGGCTATGTTTGGAGAGGTTGAGCTCCCGGTGAAGATAGGCCCAAAGGTGTTTAAGTCTGTTTTCTACGTCATGGATATTCAGCCGGCATACAGTTGCTTGTTGGGTAGACCATGGATTCATGCTGCTGGGGCAGTGACCTCGACTTTGCACCAGAAGCTGAAATATATCTGGGAAGGCCAGGTCGTCACCGTGTGTGGAGAAGAGGACATCTTTGTCAGCCACCTTTCATCTTTCAAATACGTTGAAATGGACGGCGAGATATGGGAGACGCCAAGTCAAGCATTTGAAACCGTTAAAGTGGAGAATGCGTTGTTTGCAAAAGAAGAAGAAAAACCGTCCATATCTTCGTATAAACAGGCCGCCGAGGTGGTGAAGAGTGGGGAAGCTCCTGGTTGGGGGAAGATGATGGACATCTCCGCCAAGAAAGACCGCTTTGGAGTGAGATATCAGCCGGGCCGAGGCTCTGGACAGGGTAGAGGACGTCGTCCGACCGTTACGTTCACCAGCGCCGGAATGCTGGATCCGGATCACATCTGCATGATGGGTGATGAAGCTGATAATGACTGCGAATTTGATCAATGGATAAAGCCATGTGCACCAGGGATGGGAATCGGAACTGGAAGGCTGAAAAGATCATCACGGTCACTCTACTCGAAGAGTAATAATTTCTGTTTTTCAATTTTATTTGCATGAAAGCCATACGTGTTGCCCGACACGTAGTGGTTCATTGTAAGGGCCCCCTCATGTTCATTTTTGCAATTTCTTGCATCATTAATAAAAGGATGTTTTTCAGTTAAAAGCGGTGTTCCCTGTTTTTCATTTATTTTTGCAGTTTAAAAACAAAAAATAAAAAATGGCAATGTTTTCATTTTTCTTTTCGATTTGTCTCGTTCCGGTTCTAAAGCAATGCATGAATCCACATTCATGCAGATGCGATCATTCGCCGGATCTCATTGATAACAATCCTATTACACCCTCATATGACTTCGACAATCCAATCTATCATGCCGAAGAAGAAGGCGAAGAAGATTGTGAACTGCCCGGGGAATTAGCCAGGTTGTTAAAACAAGAGGAGAAGGAGATTCAGCCGCATGAAGAGCAGATTGAAGTTGTAAATCTGGGTACCGATGAGGTCAAGAAAGAGGTGAAAATCGGGGCTGCTTTGGAGGCGAGTGTCAAGAGCAGAATGGTAGCATTGTTGAAAGAGTATGTCGACATCTTTGCCTGGTCTTATCAAGATATGCCAGGGCTGGATACCGATATTGTTGTGCACAAGCTACCGTTAAGAGCAGATTGTCCTCCAGTGAAGCAGAAGTTGCGCAGAACTAGACCTGACATGGCGATGAAAATTAAAGAGGAAGTGCAGAAGCAGTGGGATGCTGGTTTCCTTGCTGTCACTAATTATCCGCCTTGGGTCGCGAACATTGTGCCAGTCCCGAAGAAAGATGGGAAGGTAAGAATGTGTGTGGACTACCGGGATCTGAATAGAGCTAGCCCGAAGGATGATTTTCCATTACCTCACATTGATGTGTTGGTAGATAATACAGCTCAATTCTCGGTGTTTTCCTTCATGGATGGCTTTTCTGGCTATAACCAAATCAAAATGTCGCCAGATGATATGGAGAAAACAACGTTCATTACAATGTGGGGCACTTTTTGTTATAAGGTGATGCCATTTGGTCTCAAGAACGCCGGTGCTACTTATCAGAGAGCTATGGTGACTTTGTTTCATGATATGATTCATCATGAAATTGAATGCTATGTTGATGACATGATAGCAAAGTCCCAGACAGAAGAGGGGCATTTGGTAGATCTGGCCAAGTTGTTCGACCGGCTGAGACAATTCAGACTGAGGTTGAATCCGAACAAGTGCACTTTCGGAGTGCGGTCCGGTAAATTGCTGGGGTTCATCGTAAATGGAAAGGAATCGAGGTTGATCCTACTAAAGTAAAAGAAATAAGAGAAATGCCTGAACCGAGAACAGAGAAGGAGGTTCGTGGTTTCTTAGGTAGATTGAACTACATTTCACGGTTCATATCTCATCTAACAGCCACGTGTGAACCAATATTCAAGTTGTTAAGAAAAGATCAAACGGTCAGGTGGAATAATGATTGCCAAGCGGCATTTGAAAAGATAAAAGAGTATTTGCATGAGCCTCCAATTCTGGTGCCTCCTGTGGAGGGAAGACCGTTAATTCTGTACTTGATAGTCCTCGAGGGGTCTATGGGGTGTGTATTGGGGCAGCATGACGAGTCTGGTCGAAAAGAGCATGCCATATACTACCTTAGCAAAAAGTTTACCGACTGTGAAACATGATATTCACTGCTCGAGAAAACTTGTTGTGCTTTGGTCTGGGCTGCTCGCCGACTGAGGCAGTACATGCTGGTTCATACCACTTTGTTGATTTCCAAGATGGATCCAATCAAGTATATTTTTGAGAAGCCAGCATTGACCGGACGGGTTGCGAGGTGGCAAATGATTTTGACAGAATATGATATTCAGTATACCTCTCAGAAAGCAATCAAGGGGAGTGTATTGTCTGATTACCTCGCCCAGCAACCTATTGAGGATTATCAACCGATGAAGTTTGAATTCCCTGATGAGGACATCATGTTTCTCAAATCGAAAGATTGCGAGGAACCGATCCCGGAGGAGGGGCCTGACCCTGAATCCGAATGGATTCTGATGTTTGATGGGGCCGTTAACGTGAATGGTAGCGGTGTTGGTGCTGTTTTGGTTACGCTGAAAGGATCTCACATTCCTTTTGCTGCCCGGTTAACATTTGAGTGCACCAACAACGTGGCTGAATATGAAGCTTGTATACTGGGGATTGAAGAGGAGATTGATTTGAGGATCAAGAACCTTGTCATATATGGAGATTCAGCTCTGGTTGTAAATCAGGTTAACGGAAAATGGTATACGCATCAATCTCATTTAGTTCCATACCGGGATTATACGAGGAGATTGTTGACGTTTTTCACCAAAGTGAAGATGTATCATGTGCCTAGAGAGGAGAATCCTCTGGCAGATGCTCTGGCTACTCTGGCTGCCTTGATTAAAGTGCAGTGGTGGAATCAGTTCCCCAGTGTTGAGGTAGGACGTCTGGATAGACCGGCTTATGTGTTTGCTGTTGATACAGTGCCTGATGATGAGAAGCCGTGGTATTACGATATCAAGCGCTATCTGGAGACGCAAGAATATCCTGAGGGAGCATCGAAGAAGGACCGAAAGACTCTGCGGAGGTTGGCCATGGTGTTCTACTTGAATAAGGATGGGGTTCTGTACAAGAGGAATTTTGATTGGGTCTTGCTCAGATGTGTTGATGATAGAGAAGCAAGCCAATTGATGAAAGAGGTTCATGAAGGATCGTTCGGTACCCATGCCAGTGGGAATGCGATGGTGAAGAAGCTGCTGAGGGCAGGTTATTATTGGATGACAATGGAGGCCCAATGTTTCAATTTCGTGCGGAAGTGTCATAAATGCCAGATTTATGCGGACAAGGTGCACGTGCCTCCGAATCCATTGAGTTTGATTTCGTCTCCGTGGCCGTTTGCTATGTGGGGCATTGATATGATTGGAAAGATTGAGCCTACGGCTTCGAATGGGCATCGGTTCATATTAGTGGCTATTGATTACTTCACCAAGTGGGTGGAAGCAGCCTCTTATACGAACGTGACAAAGCAGGTCGTTGCCCGATTCCTGAAGAGAGACATCATTTGCCGATATGGGGTTCCCGAAAGAATCATTACTGATAATGGTTCTAATTTGAATAACAAGATGATGGCAAAGCTGTGCCGGGAATTCAAGATCGAGCATCACAATTCTTCTCCCTATCGTCCGAAGATGAATGGGGCGGTTGAGGCAGCCAATAAGAATATAAAGAAGATTGTGCAGAAGATGGTGGTAACCTATAAAGACTGGCACGAGATGTTGCCGTTTGCATTGCATGGGTATCGAACGTCGGTGCGTACATCTACTGGGGCAACGCCTTTCTCCTTGGTATATGGAATGGAAGTCGTGTTACCGGCTGAGGTCCAAATTCCCTCTTTGAGAGTCCTGATGGACGTGAAATTGCAAGAGGCCGAATGGGAAAGGACCCGGTATGAAGAGTTGAGCCTGATCGAGGAAAAGAGGCTGGCAGCCATTTGTCATGGGCAGTTATACCAGCAAAGGATGAAGCGTGCTTTTGACAGAAAGGTACGACCTCGTGTGTATCATGTGGGTGATATGGTGCTGAAAAGGATCCTTCCTCCTCAAAACGATCGTAGGGGCAAATGGACACCCAATTATGAAGGTCCATTCGTGGTCAAGAAGGTTTTCTCTGGCGGAGCCTTGTTGTTAACGACCATGGATGGCGAGGATTTTCCATCCCCTGTGAATGCAGACGCAGTTAAAAAATACTTCGTATAAAGAGACCCGCTGGACGAAAAGAATAAAATAGTCTAGGCAAAAATGGGCATCCCGGCGAACCAAAAAACAGAAAGAAAAGGTTCGGGAAAAAATTAGGGATAAATAGAAAAATTGTACACCCGGCAAGTCGAAAACCTGAAAAGGCGGCTTGGGCAAAAAAGGGTATCCCGGTGGACTGAAAACCCGAAAGGGCGGTCCAGGAAAAAGAGGGATTGAAACGAACAACTGCGTCTGGCATGATCGTTTGCGCTTTGGTTAAAGCATCATGGATAATACCCGGCAGGGATCAATCGGAAACGTCTTGTTCAGAAGGCAGAGAGCACGGAGAGTCTGAGGACATATGGGGTGTAACCGAGTTGGAACCCGATGAGATCACAGGTTTCACATTGCCATTAGGATAGATTTTTCCTTTTGTGCGCAATTACCTCTTTTCAGGAATTGCTTCCTTTGTATTGCTCATTTGAGCCACATTTTTCAATCAATAAAATGCATATTCAGTCAAATAATTTTGTTTTTTTTGTTTTCATTACCGCTTTGATTGCAAAAACATCCAATTATTTTGATAAAGAATCTTGCATTTTAAGACATACAGGTCCCTTCCAACGCATGTTTATAAGATTGAAAATTTGAAATCTTATTCGGAAAGTTAAGTGACCCAAGTGTTAAAGTCTTGACACGCCTGGGGCACGGTTTTATCTAACGATCTCTTTTGCAGGAACTGTTAGGTATTTTCCCTCACTTGCAGGTTGTGATGTGGAAGCTTTTGACAAAACAATCCCCATGGAGTCCAATCAGGGACGAGTGAATAGAAGAGCGGCGAAAAGACGGCGAGGCGTACGACGATCCTTGAAATTAATCAAGAAGACTCTTCAAAGTCTGAAGATTGAAAAGTCTGTATAAATCCCAGGAGTTCGTTCTCCGCCGAGCACGGAGCGATCGGGAATACAAGGTGATGAATCAGAAAAGTCCAGACGAGTCTGGGAGTTCTCAAAATTGGAAAGCTGATAGTGGATTTGGATGATGAATGCCATGGTGCGACGAGTCGACGGGTGTTCAGTACTAGAATTTCCTCATCTCCTCAAGCAGAGTCGAAATGACTAATTCCCCAGCAGATTCAAGGTTTGTGGATTCCCTAGCAGGGTCAGGATGGTTATCCCCATCAGGTTTTAGATTGATGCTTCCCCAGTCGCCAGGCCTGAAGGTTGTTATTTCCCAGCGGAGGTATCTGTGGGAGTTGGTTCCCCGAGTAGAGTCTGGAGTGTTGCATGCCCAGCAAGTCAAAGACTGTTGTATCCCCACAGAGTGCGTTGGTGGTTCCTTCCCCAGCAATTCCCCCAAGCGGATCGGGTGCAAAGGAGATATTATCCCCAGCAAGGGTTGCCCTTTTCCCAGCAGCAGTGCTATTCCCCAGCAGGGTGGAATCAGAATGTTGTTGAGTCCCTCAGCAGAGTGTCTCGAGCTCCTCAGAAGAGTCCCTTGAGGGGGACGCCTTTTTATACATTCATCATGTAGAATAAGCATAGCATATTGCATAATAAATCGCGTAGCATTTCCATGATTATGGAGCATTACGCTGGAAAAATATCATGCATCATTATTGCAAGCACAAGCTAGTCTCGAACCGTGGTTATCGTTTGAGAGGTGGTTTTGCCCGAAGGTGAAGGTGTTACTCCGAGGAGTTTAGCATCGTGGTTTTAATTAAAGGTATTCACTAGTAGTGCGATATTGGAGGAAGGGTTTCTGTCGAGCAGAGATGGGAATGTTAATCAAAGAAGTTTCGGGGTCCAAAGAGAAAAAAAACATGAAAGAGATAATCCCCAGCTAAACGAAAGGTGTGTTGGCTAAGGGTGAATAGAGAATAGCCGGCTCAGGGCTTGTTATCCCCAACATGGGTCGTTGGCATACGTGTCGTCTCACCTATCACTGTTTTGTTATCTTTGCCAATGCTGATAGGCATGAAGAATTCTCCGGTATCCAGACCGAGGTGGCGTTCAGGCCAGTTGATCGGTATTCAGACCAGTTTCCCGGTGTTCAGACCGAGGTGGTGCTCAGGCCCGTTTCCGATTTCCAGATCGAAGAAGTTTCCAACAGTCAGGTTGAAGTACTTATGGTGTTCAGGCCAATTTTCTGGTATTCAGACCGAGGTGGTGTTCAGACCAAAGTGGCGTTCAGGCCAGTCTTCCGGTGCTCAGACCGAGGAGGGTATTCAGACCGAGGCGGGTATTCAGACTGATGCGGCGTTCAGGCCAGTTCCGATTTTCAGATCGAAGAAGCTTCCGAAGTTCAGATCGATGCAGCTTGTGGCGCTCAGGCCAATCTTCTGGTGTTCAGACCAAAGTGGTATCCAGACCGAAGTGGCGTTCAGGCCAGTTGGTGGGCGTCCAGGCCAATCTCTCGGTATTCAGACCGATATCAACACTCTCATATTCTGATGTCCAGTATGCAGACTGACGAGCGGCGTTCAGGTCATGGTTATCTCTGTGATTCCGACATATTTCTGTTCCGGTATTCAGGCCGATTTCTTTCTCCGTACCAGATGGATTTTTCTTTTAAGATTGCCTCTTGTAACACCTCAAAATTTGCTCTCCTCTCTTGGGACTAGCATTAACATATTTGCATTTCATTTTAGGACATTAGGCATTTCATGTTGCATATCATGTGGTTACATTATGCAAGCCATCTTCTCAGGAGATAGGAAGTCAGAAGGTGCAAGCCAGGGTTTTATTGATTGATCATGGCCATCTGAGGATTGGGGCTGTGAATTAGGGTTTCATGATTCTCAATGGATATTGGTCTTTATCTTGATTGCAATGATACATCATCATCATCATGGTCGGATGTCATCAGAAGATTGAAGAAGATTCCTTGAGATTAGGGTTTTGACCACTGGTCAACCCTAATCAGCTGCATTGGGCCAGTCAGGGCATAGTCAGGAGATGGGGTTCATGATGGCTATGAGGTTCATTATGTGATTATATTGTGTTTATTGAGGCTAGGGTTGCACCCTTGAGCCATTTCAGTTGAAGATTGGAGCTCAGATTGATCTATGCATTGCCAGATTCATCTATCAGATGAAAAGTCAACTGTGGTCAACTGTACATGATCTGATGAATTTGGAGGTGGAAATGAGTTGGATACACTTCATTCATGTTGGAACAAGTGTTGAATGGCATCTCAAAGCTTAAAAATGAAGAAAATCAAGTCAGGACAAAAACTGCCAAAAATAGAAAGTGACTTGTAACTGAAGTTTCCAAAAAATGGAAAGTTTTTGACCTCAAAGCCACGTGTCCAAGGAAGCTTCAAATGAAAATTTGTTCAACATGAAAGTTGTAGATCTTGTTCTCACCTTTCCAAAAAGTCCAAGAACTTGAAAATCCCATGTATGGTTGGAAAGTTATGGCTCAGTGAAATTCAAAAATGACCCATAATCAGGAGGCCATAATTTCCACATGGTTTGTCCAAATTGCAAGTTCTTTATATGCACAAACTCCATTTGACATGTACTTTCATGGTGCATAATTGGATTTTCCCAAAAATGGCCAAGGCAAAAAGTCACTTTTCAACTGGACAACTGAATTGGACTAGGGGCAAAATTGTCCAACTTTCAAAATAATTGGAATTTTGAGATGAGACTTTTTGCTACACCTCATAATTGGCATTTTAAGCTTGTTTGAATCATCACTTCATGGCCAAGGCATATGGTTTAAGATTTGGTTTGGAAAATGGAAGTGCTAAAAATGGACAAATGGTATCACATAGTGAAATTGAGCATTACACAACCAATGAGCATAAGGCAAGTTTCTACAACTCATATATGACATTTGGAAGGTGTATGAGCTGTCAAAACAGGTGGCACTAGCTGGCATGTGGAAATTCCAATTTTACCCTTCACTTTGAAAATTTCCATTTCACTTAACAATGCATTTTGGCTAATTACATGATTAAGCTTGGATTAAGCACTCATATATATTTCTAATCACATGATAATCATAACAGAAAATCACAATTCCCCAAAACAGATCTGAAATTCTCCAAATTCATCAAGTTTCTCTCAAGAACACAAAACCAAAAATCCAAAGAACTTTCTCAATTCTTGATCAAATTCGAAAATTCTTTTTGATTCCATCTCCAATCCTCTTCTCCTTGAACTGTTTTGGCAAATTGCATCAAGAAGCTCAGCGAATCTCCACTGTTCAAAGTGTGTGCATCAATGGTGAATTGGAATTTCTTGCACTAGGAGCAAATTCGAGCCAAGCTACAAGTTGCATTCTCCTTCTCCATCATCAAGCTCCACCTGTTTCAAGGAATTGCGCATCAAAACATCACGAATCACGGTTGTCATCAAACAAAGGTGCGAATTCGAATCTCACGGTTTTGTAAATTGTTATATGCATTGTGTAGATCGTTCATCATAGGTTAGCATGAGACTTGCGGTTTATGAAATGATTGAGTGAGTTAAGAGAAATCTCGATTTGAAGTTTTGTGTTCAAACCTTTAACCGTTCGATCCGTCTAGCATAGTTGGAATTAGGAGATTTCGGTTACGTATTCGTGATGTACACACTTAGACCTTTCCAACCATATGCCGCTTGCGAATTTTGGTGGAGATTTGATCGTAACCGCATCCGCCGTTGAAGGAGCTATGAACACGGGATGAATAGTGTCGCTTTCTGGAAAAACGTCGTGACAGATCCATGCTGGCTTGTTTTTTTTTCAAATTTCCTGTTCCCGCCTCCGTAAGCGAATCAGGTACTGCCAGCAAATAAATGAGACGCGGAGTTGGCATTGGACGTTAATTCATTTGACTTTGTTGGTACTGCCATTGCTGTAACACAAATTCATCTTAATTTAATTATAATATATTCTAAATAATATTATCCAAATTATTAACACCTTAAATAATTCATAAAAAATAGTAGGAAATTCAGAAAAATATGGAGATTTTTTCTATGACTTTGTTGTTGACTTTAGGATCTTTTTGACCTATTGGTCAAAGTTGTGCTTGGTGTAAATAGTATTTGACCTAGGGTTCTTCCATACATGTCCATTTTTGATACCTTTTACCATTTGGCTTGTGAAATGCACATGATGTGAAATAAATTCTTGAAAAGTTTTGTGATGATTCTTGACTCATTGATGTTTATTTCCATGTAAATTTCATGAGTTTTTGATACCTGGTCATTGAGCAGCAAATTTTGGAACTTAGGTGTGACAATTTGTGTCACACCTCATTATGTCAACTTGCTGGATTTTTTTGAGTGACCTATACTTGTTAGAATAATATGAAATTTTGCATGATGTTTCATTAACATGTTAAGATGTTGTATGAATTTTTGTGGAATTTTATGTAGCATTTTCAAATTGATTGCTATTTTTCATCTCTGGTGGTCAAATTTACAAGTTCATGTGACATAGGTTGGTAGATTGATTGAGAAATGCTCATATGGTATTGAATAATCATGAAATTTAATATGCTGGTAGTAGACACATGTTAGGACCTCCCTGTTTTGGTCTCATCCATTTCTTTATTGTCTTCATTGAGTTATGAATTTTTGAAGTGGAAGCATGTGTTGATGTTGTGATTTGGAGCCTATAATTGTGACTGTTTTTGTTGATTTTCATTGACATGGTTCCATTTGCCCAAATGAGTTCAAATTTGACATGGTAGACCTTGAATACCCCCTGTTTATGTGTAAATTATTTGAGAATTTTTGGAATTGTTTTGGTATGGATTTAAATGCAATAGTTCTGTTTGTATGCTTGATGCTTCATATGAACCAATGTGCCTTGTTTTGTGCATAACATGAACATGATGGATGATATAGACATGAGACCAATGATGTTTGCTCTTGCTTGATGTTAATTTGAGATTGGTTGATGAATACCTTGCTGTTTTAAATTTTTTCTTGCTTTTGGACCCTAGGCTTGGCCTAGTGGTCTAGTTGCTAATGTTTGCTTGATTTTTCAGGATCAAAAAGCAATGCACATGGAAAATGTTTCAAATCAATTTTTATTGATGTTGTGGATGTTTGTACACTAACATAGCATTGTTTTGTAGGTGTTGAATCTTGGGCTTAGACCTTAAGCTTGCTTTGTGTTGTGCATTGAGCTGTTTAGATGGATTGATTGAATACTTGTTGTTTATGGTTTGTCTGTCTGAATACTGACTGTGTTTGATTGTTTCCAGGTACTTTTAGTTGCTCAGTTCCTTGTGAACTTTTGCTTTGCTTTGCTTAAGCAACTTGCATTGAGGTAGGTCCTCTTGACTTCATGTAGTCTGGAGACCCGGCTGTTACCGGGCCGGGCAAATTGTCTGAAGTCCTCCTTAAGAGGCAATGATTGTGTATGTTTAATTTTAAGCCCAAGCAGGAAAAGTCCTTCAAGTAAGGCAATTGGTGGAAGGTAGGGACAAGCAGTCTGTCCCCCACTATTCAGTGAGTCTTCTCCTTGCTCCCATTACATGGTTGTAGCATTGAGATCAAAAGCCCAAGATCTGTGCAGTGCACATTGTGTCAGAGTCATCGAGTATAGAAGGGTTCCCCTATTCTGGACCCATGCTCATTTGTCAGCTCTCCCTGGTTAGGGATAACAGCTGTGAGGTCTCATCCTCACTTCACCCATCATCTGCTTCACCTTAGCCTCGTAATGGCAAGGTTAAGAGCAAACACAGCCCGTACAGACGACTTGCTGAGGCAGTCAAACCTATTGTGTGAGCCCCTTGTTTTGGCTATAGTGCGTGCTATGTGAATCTCTGATTGACATGCTTGTTTGAGATGCCTGTTCTCATTTGATATATGATGTATGCTTGTATGCTTTCTTCTTTCCTGGTTAGGATTAGATCGCATTGATGCAAGTAGGATAGAAAACTGAACTTAGGGTTAACGATGCATGACAACATTAGGCTCGAGTCTCAGCTCCCTAGTCGTGTGTCTTTCCCCGGTTTCTGGTTAGCAATTCAATCCCTTTCAGGGGAACTACATCGCCCTGATCCTCGTGCCAGACGAGGTATGTAGGCAGGTGGTCGTGCGAGACCACTCCGGGCAACCTTTTTCTTTTTGCGTGTGTTTACTTGTTATCTGACTGTATGTTTGGGTTCGGATGCCGACGTAAGCCCAGTGATTGGCTGTCGGGCTCCACGTTTGCCCTTTTGAATGTGTTTTGGTTCGGATGCCGACGTAATTCCATCCAGTGGTTGTCGGGCTCCATGTTTGCCACCCTTGCTTGTTTGGTGTTTTGTGTTGTTTGGTGTTTTGTGTTGTTTGGCGTGCGTAAGCCGAACTACAGTGGCTCTGATTCTTGTTCCAGACAAGATATGTAGGCATAAGGTGCGATACCTTATCGAGCTCGTTCCTCTTAACCCCACCTGCGTTCCCTTGTGTGTGTGTGTGATGTTTAGCAACCTATTCTTTATTCTAGGACGTGGATCCCGTCGAGTACGACGGACGTGAGGGGTGCTAATACCTTCCCCTTGCGTAACCGACTCCCTTACCCTTTCTCTCTGGTCGCGAGACCATTTCCTTTCCAGGTTTCTCTGAGCGTTTCCTTTCCCTATTTTGGGATAAATAACGCGCAGTGGCGGCTCTGTGTGTGTTTTATTCTTGAGTCTCGCCGGTTGATTTTTCGCAGGATGCGACAGCTGGCGACTCTGCTGGGGACAAAACCGATGTAGACCTATGCTGGTCCATCGTCCCTAAGCGAGTCCTTCCTAGCGTTCTAGGATTAGTTTAGGTTGCTTGTATGTGTTATTTATTGCATTTATTGTTCTGACTGTGTATATATTTGCATTAAATGTCTGCATGCATCATACTATCATGTTGTTGCCGTCCTCTATGCAGGTGGTTCCTCTGTTTGGGGTGGGTGTTCTGAGCGGGGCTAAAACCCAGGCCCGAGTGTACACTTAGGATTAGTGTGGGTCTCACGTTCCTCATTTGCTATTTCAGTATAATGTTGCAACGTGACATACCACAAGCCGGACGAGGTTCAGTCGATAGTGCTTTCCATTGTGGAACATTTCACTTTGGCTTAGTTACTTCTTCTGAGCTATTGACTCTGGTGACCGAGCATTTCCCGGATCTTTGGTTTAGACGGTCTTAAGGGAGCTACAATGGCACACCCGAAAGGGCAAACCCATTGAGTATCTTCGCCCGATTGTCGAGACTATTGTCCGCCTTAGGGTGACCTGATTAGAAATTACCTGTGAGGGGAGGGTGATTCATTCAGATGCATGATCAAATGGACTCAGATGGTGACTTTTTGATCTGTGGTTCAGAGACATATTTATAAGTCGGATTTATGGTCATTTATTGCCGTGACGCCGGAGTGCTGTCCGTTGATTTATCAGTGGGGATCCGTTTATTTCAGGATTCCCCGGGCCGAGATATTTATCAGTGGGGATCCGTTTATTTCGGATTCCCTGGGCCGATCCAGATGGTCGCGAATGTCTGCTCAGAGACCAGTGATGATGATGATGTATCTGTCTTCCGTTTATTTCGGAACCCGTGGGTCAGATTGGTTACATTTCTCCTCAGATGGTAATGATCAGTCCAGAGGCCAGATTCAGTACAGAGGATCAGATGACTTGGAGGATGGCACAATGCATTGCATACATCTGCATCATTCTCATTTTGCATTCATCTGCACCAAACCCACGTCTAGCCATATGGGGAGTATTATGGATTGAGAATCTGGTTGAGAGACATCTTAAATTTCAGAATCTGGATGTCAAAACGTTATCTGTCTCGATGAAACCAGAATCGAAAGACAGAATCTTCCTCATATGGATAGACGTTGCATTCATGCATATTAACCTGTTTGCTGTTTTGCAGGAATCATTGCTCGCGCTCGTAGAGTCATCCCTTTGCACTCAACCCGTCCTCACAGATACTTCACCAGACGTAACACTCCTAGGTTGATGGATCTTCCGAGTACTGATCTCCTCGAGCTGAAAGATAAGATGACTGAGCTGATCAACATCATGAAGGGTTTTGCAGTTGATCAAAAAGCTTTGGCTGACAAAGTTGAAAAGCTCGAGCGGGCTTCAGCTGCTAACAGTGTTGTTAATCTGGATGGTGTCTCCGATCAGGGGCTGGATGGATCCAGAGACGGTGAAAAAAGAGCGACCGTGGGTTTGGTGAATGACAATGCTGCTGGTTTTGGTGCTGGTGGTCAACCTGAGCCCGGTCTGGGGCAGAATTTGAAGGACAATTGTGTGCCTCCTTTCTATGGGTTTGATGATGATAGGGAGGAGGACAGAGAGGCTGACCAATTCTCCATGCTGAATGAGCCATTTGGGCAATATGGTGTTCAACCACAAAACAAAGAAATTCAGTTGCTGGCAGAGAAGGTAAAGGCTCTGGAAAGCCATGCTACTCCGGGGTTTGTCAACATGTCCAACATGGGGCTGGTCGAGGGGATTGTGATCCCGCAAAAGTTCAAGGCGCCCGCATTTGACAAATATAATGGAAGTTCTTGTCCAGAGACCCATCTGCAAGCCTTTGTCCGCAAGATCTCTGCATATACAACAGATCAGAAGCTCTGGATGTACTTCTTCCAAGACAGTCTGTCTGGAGGATCCTTGGAGTGGTACACCAAGTTGAAATCGGCTGACATCAAGAGCTGGCAGGATCTGGGAGATGCATTCTTTAAACAGTATCAGTTCAATGCTGATATGGCCCCGAGTCGTACCCAGCTGCAGGGTATGTCTCAGAAAAATAACGAGGGCTTTAAAGAATATGCCCAAAGATGGAGGGAGTTGGCTGCCAGAGTTCAACCTCCGCTGGTGGATCGAGAGATGTCTGATCTCTTCATGGGTACCCTGCAAGGGGTTTTTGCTGAAAGGATGGTGGGTTGTCCGGTAACCAACTTTGCCGACATTGTGGTGGCCGGGGAGAGAATCGAAAGTTGGCTGAAAATGGGGAAAATACAAGGTAATGCTTCGTCATCAGCATTGAAGAAGCCATTCGGGAATGGTCAGCGCAAGAATGAGGGCGAATCGAGTGCTGTGTATGCCCAAAGAGGACACAGTAGGGATCGTTACTACCAGCACACTGCTGCTGTAACCATTCCTGCTGGTAATCAGTCAGTTCGACAGCAACGTCAGCCACCTCAACAGAGAGTCGGATACCAGATGAGAGGAAAAGGGGTTGATCGCTATTTTGACAAGCCACCCGTGACATATGCGGTTCTGTTCAAAAAGCTGATGGATCTTGGTTTGGTTCAGCCGAGGGCGATGGTTCCGATGAGAACAGATCAGAGGCCACCTAACTATGATGAGAACGCCCAGTGTGAATTTCATTCTGGAACACCGGGGTGTCGCATCGCGCGAAAAACCGGCGGGAAAAAGAAAGAAACAACAGAGCCGCCACCGTGCGTTATTTATCCCAAAAGAGGGAAAGGAAACGCTCGAAGTAAACCTAGGAAAGAACATGGTCTCGCGACCAAAGAGGAATGGGTTCGGGAGTCGGTTACGCGAAGGGAAGGTGTTAGGCACCCCACGCATCCGTAGTACTCTACGGGATCCACGCACACTAGAAAGGAAAATGGTTGCTAATACTGCTCAAAACACTCACACAACACTGGCTGAAAAGAAAACGAGAGACTGACTGAAACTGAACTCGGCAGGATGTCGCATCCTGGGCCTACTTAGTCTATCAGACATAGACATCAGAGTCGAAGTAGTTCGGACTGGGGAAACGACACATGCTCGCTAGGATATCGCATCCTATGCATACGTATCTCCTCGGACGAGAGAAGAATCAGAGCATTCGTAGCTCGGCTGACACGCACACAAACAAACAAGACACAGGCAAACGGGGAGCCCGACTGCCAATCACTGGACTTATGTCAGCATCCGAACCTAAAACACACGCAAAGAGGCAAACATGGAGCCCAAATGCCAATCACTGGACTTACATTGACATCCGAACCTAAACAACACAACAGATAGATAGGGAGTCGGGGACTCAGCCTATAACTGTCAAACACAAACAAACAGACAGACAGCAAATGCTAAGGAGTCACGGACTCGAGCCTAGCAAAGGTCAGACAACACACACAAAAGAAAAGAAAGGGCGCCCGGAGAGATCAGCTCTATCTCCTGCCTACATACTTCATCTGGTATGAAGATCAGGGCGATGTAGTTCCCCTACGCAGGGACAAGGATCTAGCCTAACCAGATAACAGAGGGAGACACAACTCTAGGGAGACTACGACTCGAGCCTAGATGTTGTCATGCAAAGTCAACCCTAAGTTAAGGTTTCTAGCTAAATGGCACAAGGGCCAACCTATCCTGAACAGACACAGGAAAAAGCAAAGTCTCGATTGCAACTAGGGCAAGAGAAAGGGGATATCTCAATCGCAACAGGGGTGAGAGAAAAGAAATTAAATGTTAGTGGTTAGTCAAACTCGGCAAGACATCGCGTCTCGTGCCTACGTATCTCACCTGAACGTGAGAATCAGAGTTGCCGTAGTTCGGCCAAACAACTCTAAGTATGGCTCACACAAGGGTTAAGCCACACAACCTACCTTGCACAAGGGCAAGCACAAACTAAAGCCTAAGGAAGCAAACAAGGCAATCACAAACACATACAGCATAAGAATAAACACACCAACAAGGGGGCTCAAACATCAAAGGTTAGGCACTAGGGCCAACTGGAATGGGGTAAGTGTTGCTCTTAACCTTGCCATTGAGAGGCTAAGGTGAAGCAGATGAAAGGAGATGAGGGGTGTGCCTCATTGCTTCTATCCCTGGCCTGGGAGAGCATTTGACAAGAATGTGTGGGTTCAGAAAGTGGGAACCCTTCTACACATTTAAAACTGACTCAACTGTGCAATTGCACAAGATCTTGGGTTTTTATCTGAAATGCATCAACACAGTGGTGTGAGCAAGACAGAAGACACACTGAATAGTGGGGGATAGACTGCATATCCCTACCTTCCACCAATTGCCTCTTCACTTAGGAGGTCTTTGACTCTGTACAGGGACAAAGTAAACATACACAGGCATTGCCTCTTAAGGAGGACTTCAGACAGTTTGCCCGGTCAAATAACAGACCGGGTCTCCAGACTACATGAAGAAAGAAAGGTTTATACCTCAAAAGCAAATGCTAAAATAGCAAAGCAAGCAAGTTCAGAGAACTTAAGCAACTAAAGTACCTGAAAAAGTCAAACTTATTAGTAAACAAGTCAAAAGTTTAAATCAAAAGAAATGGCAAACAGTCAACACAGGGGATCAACTGAGCAAAGCATAAGACTCAAGTTATGAGTCAAACCGTCTGCAAAACAAAGGTTAGCATGGGATAAACAAATCAAATTCAAACAAGTTTGAGTGATCTTTGAAGCATTGTGCTCAACCTGAAACAGATGAACTCAACATAAGTCCAAAGGACCACTAGGACTAGCCTAGGGTCAAACATGAAAGAAAAAGTCAAGGCAGCAAAGAAAAGTCAACTCAAAGTCAAAGTCAACCAATTAGAAAGCAAACACAATTGGGCCCACATTCAAATCATGTATCATTGTCATTTCATGGATATTTGAAGTCAAAACATGGCAAAGGAAAGCATACAAAAGTCAACAGAATGACTTGCATCAAAAGTCCACCTAAGCAACCTCAAAAATCATGAAATAAATCACACTCAATCCTAACATCTAACATGGTAGACATGTAAAATTTCATGGCATTTGGATGAGAGGAAGGCAGTCAAATAAAATCATGAAGTCAAACTAAATTCAAGTAAGCATGGTGAAAGTCAACAAGCATAGGTCAACTTCAAAAAATCATATCAATTTGAAAACAGAAGAGAAATGAATGAGATTAACACCAATGCAAAGCTCAAAGAGTCTAGTTATCACATATGAAATTTCATGGATATACAATGTGATTTGAGAATTTCACAAAGGATTTGGCAAGGCATAGCACAAAAAGTCAACAAATGACCAAGCATGGAAGAAAATTCACAATCAAATGGAAAACAGCAAGATTAATTCCAAGAAAATTCATACATCAACTAGACATACAAGGGATCATTCATGCAAAATTTGGGGTCATTTGGGTGTGGGAAAGTGTGTGAACAAAATTTGTGAAAATGCATGATCATGGTATAGCATCAAATGCAACACATAACTTCCAAAAATCATAACCCTCAATCCACAAATGATAAATGCACAAACTTTATATGGGAATGAAGTTCAAGGTGTCTAGTTTCACCACAAAAAATTTCAAACTCATTGGGTATAACATGACAATTTCACAAAAGGAAAGGTAAGATGTATCAATTATGCACACATGTTGGGAAAATAATTACCAATAAAAAACCAACCAATGAAAAAATGATTAAAAATCATAATTATAAACTAGACTCAATCATGGACATTGTGGAAAAAGAATCATAATTTTTGGATTTAATTTGAATGAGAAATTAATTTATGAAGTTGAGGAAATAATTGGAATGAAGTATGAACAAAAGACATGGCATGGATGGTCAACAAGTCAACTGAATGGCACTTTTGTAATTTTGGCATTCATTAAACCAAACGCTGCGTTTGGGAAGGACACGGGAAATGTTTTGGTTGGTTCATTTCCAATGAAACAGTAAAACGAAAAACAACAGCCAATAGCATGTGAGTTTTCTGGATAAAAAGAAACCTAGGGCTTGGAAATGCAGCAACATTCATTCATCATTCTAAACTTATCATGCAATTCGACCAGAAGTTAACCAACAAAACACAACCAAACATCAATGATCAGATACAGCCTATGAGCAATCATTTAACCGACAACCAAAACAACACTTAATCGAGCAAAATCTGGGCAGAGAATAAGCATAAACAAACAGGGCAATTCATGATTCAAGCATGACAGTACAAATTATCGTGCAAATACCAATAACAACAGCAGGGCAATGCATTCATCATCAATCACGAAATTCAATAGCATACAAACAAACATGGCACAAAGCATCATCATCATGCAATCATCAATTGATATCTCAACAGCATGGTAACAGCATGGCTCATCAACATCCAAACAAAATCAACAGTGTAACAGCATTATTAAACAGCATCAGCCAACAGTAAAACAAGCATTAATCAAGGGAGAAATCTAGGCATGGCAGGTTCAAGCAACAACAGCATTCATTACCATCATCATGTGCTCATCATACGTAGACATCAAGCAAACATGGTATTGAACATCAATATTCCTCATTCAACCAACACAGCATGGTAGTAGTAGCAATGGTTTCATGTGTTCATCAATCATTATCAGTTGGAATTCCAGCAAACCAACAACTAACATGGCAATGGTAATGTTCATTCAACAAACAACAACAGCATCCCACATGGTAAGGCAACATTGTCATCATTAAGCAATATCGACCAACAACCAAAACAAGCATATCAAAGGGAAGTTCTGGAAATGACAGGTTTGAAACAGCAGTAGGGCACTTGCAGCATCAATTTATCAATTGAAATCCAACAGAAACGACTAATTATGGCCATGGTAATATTCACATAGCAAGCAACCAACAGTATGCAACAATGCTTCACATGGATCTCATGACAAATGTTCAAAGAGTTTCAAATACTGCAGCAAGGTTTTCATGTGTAGCACCAACCAACAACAAAACAAGACATGGATCACGAGAAAATTCTAGGCATACTCATGATTCAAGCATAACAGTAGCAGGATTTAGCTAGCATGGTTCATGGTAAACTTCAAACAAATTCAGCCAACATCTAAACAGAATCAAACAGTAAATACACAAACAGCATAGCATTTGTCAATGTTTACTCATCAAGCAATCAACAGCATTCATGATCTCATGGATTTTTAGGACAGATATTATAAGATTCAAAATAACAGCAGGGTAGTAACAGCATCTTCATATCCATCATCCATGTTCCTCATCATTTAAACAAAATACAAACTTCATGGCAAGCAAACATGGCAATGAAACAGTATGCTCATGCACATCTAAACAGCAGCACACCAATACAACATTCAATCAAAATTCTGGGCAGGGCAAGTAGTTTAACAGCAGCAGGGTTTGAAATTCATGTTCATCAAAATCATCATCAATCTATAGCATGGCTGTTAGCATAGCAATAGCAACAAGTTCATGCAAGTACAAACAACAGCAGGCATGATTCTGAGGGAAAACAAAATGGAATTAAACTAGGGTTTAATAGATACAGCAATATTTCATCATGTAGCTTCATGCCATCAACACTCCAACATAGTGAACAGCAGGGCAATAACACAACAATGTTCATGCACATCCCAACAACAACCGACCATACACATTCATGCAGAAATTCTGGCAAGCTCTAGGGTTTGTAACAGCAAGGTTCATCATTAACATCAACCAACAATTGTGAACAACCAAAATATAAACAGAATCCTCAATAATCCTGACCTATGAAACATTACTAGCATGTACACCAACTAACAACAATCCAAGCATAATCATGAGTGCATATACTGGGCAAAGTAGGGTTTCAAAACAGTAGCAGGGCTTTCATCATCACCATGCAGCTCGAATTTTCAAAACAAACAGCATGACCAAACAAGCACATCAATATAATCAATATGCAACCTACAACACGAATGTGCTATCCCTTTTCCTTAAATCACCCTATACAAGCCAAATCGATGGAAAACCTAATTGTGTATGAGAATGAAAGTTCAAATTTCTCCATCATGAGAGCACCACTTCGAATGAAATAAAATGCATGGAAACTAGCATACAAGGACCTACATAACACATGGCATGGATTGGAGAATGGAGGTAATGGAAAACTTACTTGTTTTTGAAGCAAGTTGATGGAACAGTGGTAGGTTGATGGATATAGCTCGAAACAGGTAGTCACACAGCTTCCAAAGGTTGAATGCTTGCAGAAAATTAGCTCAAGAATACCTAGCCTGGTCCAACTCGATATCTGCCATTAACAATGTTCTTGAAGATGCAGAGCTAGGGAAAGTGTTTCAGTTGAGAAATGATGATGAGAATGTGCTCAAGATGTTGTCTAGATAATGAAGGAAACAAGAGGGACTCGTGTGCTTTGATGGTTTGAACAGAAAATCCCAACCGTGCCAAATGCAAGAAGGAGAGTATCTCAATTTTTCTGTGTGGAGGCTGCAAAAACTAGGGTTGGTTTCTGCAGAAAATCCTCTTTATATGACCTGTTTAGCATTGGTTTAGGAAGTACTAAACTTGTTTTGCTTGAATGAGTGTAATTGCCAACTTGCTAATTTTGGACAAAATGGAAAATGGGGGTATGTTTGTGGTCGAGTGGGCTGAGCATAAGCTGCTAGCAGACATTTGCAAAGGCTGTTTCTATTCTGTACTAGAATGCTGTACTTGCCTTGCATTTGTATAGCTATTTGCACCATTTGCCTAATTATGCACTTTTGGTCCAAAATGTGGTACAATGGTGGTATGACCATGAATTCAAACTTGGAACATGTCTCAAATATGGTTTAAAACAATTCCCAATTGGCCAAATCAAGAAAAAGTCAAAAACTCAAAAAGTCAAAGTTTGGTCAAACTTTGAATTTAAATGAAAAAAGTCCAAAAATGCCATTTTGATTGGCAAGGTTTTAGGTCATGAAATTTATATTTTTGGAAAGAGGATGAAAAATGTGGTTTGTAGGAAAAAACCCCACCAAATTTGGCCTTATGGTTTGGGAGATATGCTCAGTTGAAGTTCACAAAAATGTGAAAATGAATTGATCATATCTTGACAACCACACATGGGATTTTGATGTTCTTGGACTTTTTGAAAATGGGAGAACAAGATCTTCAACTTTCATGTTGGGCAAAAATTCATTTGGAGCTTGTATCATGATGCAAGTTGAGGATCAAGAAGTTTCTATTTTTGGCAGTTAAAATTACAGGTCCAGTTTCTATTTCTGGAAAATTTTCTGATTGGCTTGATTTTCTTCCATGATGTTGATTCCCATGACATATGAGACCTATTAGGACATGAATAAGCTCCTTCAAACCATTTCCATCCATCAAAACCAAAGAATCAACCACAGTTGACCAACTTTGACTTTCTAGGGTTTTGGACTTGACTGTGCACTTCTGATGAATTCCAAACCCTAGTTCTTTGAGACTTTGACTTCAAATGATGTAACAAGACATATGAACTCTTGATTGATGACCATGGTGCCCAAATTCCACAAGAATGGCCACCATCCACTGCTTTGATTGACTGTTGATTATCTAGGGTTTTGTGCCTGGCTGGGCATTGACTGCTGACCTCTGAGCCTTCAACCCTTGACTTGAACACTTCAAAAAGACCCCCAAGGCATGTGACCTTGTAGGACAAACCCTAGGACCTTTGCTTGATTGGTAGACTGATCTCCTGATCAGTTTGACCTAAATCTTGCCTGCTTGCTCTTGAGGCAACTGAGGACAATGCAAATGCTATGCAATGGGTTATGTCATGCTATGTCCTAACATGAAATGATATGTACAATGATAGGTGCAAATTTGAGGTGCTACAGCTGCCCCTATTCAATCAGCTGGGAACCCGAACGGATGATAGCAACGGCTGTCAGACTTTCAGGGTAAACAGGGATTGAATACAAAAGAACCGTAGAAATTTGCACCGACTGGATATAATACGGGAGAACCACGTCATTTACCGATGACAAACTGCATGACCACTTCAGAAAAGCAAAACCATTTACCGATGGTTGAAGAACTGGAACTTTGATATTTACCGACATCAACTTCAGCACGACCATGTACCGATGGCGGCTGGGGAAACAAACTTCTGGAAAACAAAACCATTTACCGATGGTTAAAACTTGGGACTTTGATATTTACCGATATCAACTTCAGCCAGACCATTTACCGATGGCTGCTGGGAAACAAATTATGTTGAAAAGAAGCAAAACCATTTACCGATGGTGGCTTCAAAGAAACTGGACATTTACCGATGTCAACTTAGCAAGACCATTTACCGATGGCTGCTGCAACTGGGAATTCAATATTTACCGATATCGAAGAAAACTGGGCCATTTACCGATGGCATCTCCGCTTGGGGAGGAACAAAATCTTTGGTGATACCAGACAGGACGTTTACCGACGACTTCTGGGGATTTTGATTTTATTAAAAGAATAAACAGACATTTACCGATGACTGGGATGAGACACGATGTTTACCGACATCGAAAGATGATGTTTACCGACATCAAAAGAATGACCAGACATTTACCGATGACTGGGTGAGACACGATGTTTACCGACATCGAAAGATGATGTTTACCGACATCAAAAGAATGACCAGACATTTACCGATGACTGGGATGAGAAATTTATTGGTGAGACAGACAAATATTTGCAACTGAAAAACAGATAGGACATTTACAGATGACTCTACTGGGGATCTCTAGTTGGGGAATTATCAGACATTTACCGATGACTGAAGGAAAGACTCGATGTTTACCGACACCGAAACAACGGTGTTTACCGACACCAAAAAATGACCAGACATTTACCGATGACTGGGTGGAACTCGATGTTTACCGACACCGAAACAATGGCGTTTACCGACACCAAAACAAAGAAGACACACGCGGGTGTTGACGTGACACCTACTGATATCACAAGAATAGAATCTGGGATAAGTTGAAGCAAGGCTGATCACTTGCTGGGGGTCTCACTGGGGGAGAAACAAACTTCCTGTCACCATCGGGTGAGGAAATAAACCTCTGCGGGGATAATCAATTCTGAATGCTGTCAAAGCAACTGTAGCAGTCTTGCTGATGCTGAACAAACTGGTCCGCCTCTGCCGGGGGATACAGTCTGATGTGATTTCGAACACCTGAATGCATATGTTTGAATTTTTCTATGGCGTAATGCTCCATATTGGATGGAAATGCTACGCATTTTTGAGGATGCGATGATTTACTATATGCAATGCAATATGATAAGGAAAAACTCTGCGGGGAGAGGCACACAGGACGACCGTGCTGAGGAAATCTTCAGGATAAATCCACTGGGGGAAACAAATCAACTGCTGGGAATGGCCAACAAAACAAATCCACTAGGGGAAGACAAGACAACTCGCTGGGGAGTAAAGAAACAACTCTGTTAGGGGAAAACAGAAGGATCCTGCTGGGGATAGCCCAATCAATCCACAAAAATTCCGCTTGGGGAAATAAAAACTCCGCTGGGGAAGCTAAATCAGGCGACTCTTTGGGGATGAGGCTTCATGCAAACCTCATATAAAACAGACTGCTTTGGGGAATAACTGCTACTCCGCCGGGGACGACCCACAATATTCACAAGTAGGAATCCGCTCAGCTGGGGATGCGGATATCGATCTGCCACGATAACTCACCCAATCCTCTGGTGGGATAAACTCTGTTGGAGAGAAAACTGCTTCGCTGGGGAAGGCTTAAACAATCCAAAGTTAGGAGAATGATTCTGTCTGGGGAAAGCATTGCTGGAGAATGCTCACAGGCGACGACCTCACTGGGGAAAATATTCACAGGTGACGACCTGCAAATCGGAACGACAGATGCCCCAGGGAGTACATGGACAAGATACGCTCAAGTGTCCTCAACATTCAAAATGATTTTCAAATGTTTTAATCTTTCTGCACGTCATTGTTTAGCCTTCATGTTTTTATATGCAATGTTTATCAAAAATCGGACGTTTTTGCAAACAAAACAGTAAAAGTAAAAACAAGGGCAATTTATCTGAATAACGACTTTTATTGATTGAAAGTGTGCCTGAAAAGGCAAAATACATTGGGAAGCAATTCCTAGAAAGAGGTAATTGCGCACAAAAGGAAAAAATAAACTATCCTAATGGCAATGTGAACACGGCATCCACTGTTTCCCAACTCTGTTATAACTCATAGATCATCAGTTTCCTCCCAATTCCTTGCTTTCTGAGAAGAATGACTGGACCGATCACATCTTTGGAGATGGCAGCTGACGAAGCATGACGAAGTGCAGATGACTCAGAATGTAGTCTTCGCTTTAATCCCTCTTTTGGCTGGATCGCCCTTTCGGGTTTTCAATCTACCGGGATACCCATTTTTGCCTAAGCCGCCCTTGCGGGTTTTCGACTTACCGGGTGTACAAGTTTTTTTCAATTTTTATCCCTAACTTTTGCCCGAACCTTTTCTTTCTGTTTTTGGTTCGCCGGGATGCCCATTTTTGCCTGGACTATTTTGTTCTTTTTGTCCAGCGGGTCAATTTACGCGAAGTATTTTTTGACTACATCTGAGTTAACAGGGGAAGGAAAATCTTCACCATCCATAGTTGTAAGCATCAAGGCTCCACCGGAGAAGACCTTCTTCACAACATATGGACCTTCATAGTTAGGAGTCCACTTGCCCCTGTTATCTGTACCGGGAGGAAGGATCCTCTTCAATACTAGATCGCCAGTTTGAAATGTTCGAGGACGTACTTTCTGATCAAAGGCTCGCTTCATCCTTCTCTGATACAACTGCCCATGGCACACAGCTGCTAACCGTCTTTCTTCGATAAGGCTTAACTCATTAAACCTTGTACGAATCCACTCGGCTTCGTCCAGCTTGACATCCAATAATACCCTCAGAGAAGGGATCTCCACTTCAACTGGTAGGACTGCTTCCATACCATACACAAGGGAGTAGGGGGTTGCCCCGGTCGACGTACGTACTGAGGTACGGTATCCATGCAAAGCGAAAGGCAACATCTCATGCCAATCCTTGTACGTAACGACCATCTTCTGCACAATCTTCTTGATATTCTTGTTTGCTGCCTCTACAGCGCCATTCATCTTCGGTCTGTAAGGAGAAGAATTGTGATGTTCAATCTTGAAATCTCTGCATAAGTCTTTCATCATCTTGTTATTGAGATTCGAACCATTGTCAGTGATGATTCTCTCGGGAACTCCATAACGACAGATGATTTCCTTCTTGATGAACCGGGCAACCACTTGTTTGGTGACGTTGGCATAAGAAGCTGCTTCCACCCATTTGGTGAAGTAATCAATCGCAACCAAGATGAAGCGATGTCCATTAGAAGCAGTTGGTTCTATCCTCCCAATCATGTCAATGCCCCACATGGCGAACGGCCAAGGCGAGTTCATGACATTCAACGGGCTTGGTGGTACATGCACCTTGTCGGCATAGATTTGACACTTACGGCATTTCCGAGCATATTTGAAGCAATCGGATTCCATAGTCATCCAGTAATATCCGGCTCTCAGCAATTTCTTCGACATTGCATGACCACCAGCGTGGGTACCGAACGAACCCTCGTGCACTTCTTGCATCAACATGTCTGCTTCGTGTCTATCCACGCATCTGAGCAAGACCATGTCAAAGTTCCGCTTGTATAGCACATCATCCTGATTCAGATAAAAGCTTCCAGCAAGCCTTCTCAGGGTCTTCCTATCATTCTTCGACGCACCCTCAGGATACTCTTGAGTCTTGAGGAAGTTCTTGATGTCATAATACCACGGCTTATCATCAATAGCATTAACAGACTCGGCTGCAAACACATATGCAGGCCTCTCGAGTCGATTCACAGCAACATGTGGCACATGGTTCCACCAATGAACCTTTATCATAGAGGATAAAGTAGCCAAGGCATCAGCCATCTGATTCTCGTCCCGGGGGACATGATACAACTTTACCTTCTTGAAGAACGTCAGTATTCTTCTGGTGTAATCTCTATACGGAATCAGATGTGGCTGGTTTGTATTCCAATCTCCATTGACCTGATTGATCACTAGAGCTGAATCTCCAAATATGTCGAGTGTTTTGATCCTCAGATCAATGGCTTCTTCTATCCCCATGATACAAGCCTCATACTCAGCTTCATTGTTGGTGACGTCGAATGTCAATCTGGCAGAGAAAGGTATATGAGCACCTTTAGGGTTGATCAACACTGCCCCAACACCATTACCATTCATATTCACAGCCCCATCAAACATCAGTGTCCACTTGTCATCAGGATCAGGTCCTTCCTCAACAAGCGGCTCTTCACAGTCTTTCATCTTTAGATACATGATGTCTTCATCAGGGAATTCAAACATCATAGGCTGATAATCATCGATCGGTTGCTCGGCAAGATAGTCGGACAGAATACTACCTTTGATGGCCTTCTGCGACGTGTACTGAATGTCATACTCTGTTAAGATCATCTGCCAACGGGCAACACGTCCGGTGAGAGCTGGCTTCTCAAAGATGTATTTGACTGGATCCATCCTAGAAATCAACAGAGTAGTATGGTTCAACATATACTGCCTTAGTCGGCGAGCAGCCCAGGCCAAAGCACAGCAAGTTTTCTCGAGCAGTGAATATCTTGTTTCACAGTCGGTAAACTTTTTGCTCAGGTAGTATATGGCATGCTCTTTTCGACCAGACTCGTCATGCTGACCCAATACACACCCCATCGAAGTCTCGGTGACTGAAAGGTACATGATCAGTGGTCTCCCTGGAACTGGAGGTATCAGGATTGGAGGGTTTTGCAAGTATTCTTTGATTTTGTCAAAAGCTTCCTGACAGTCATCATTCCATTTGATCGCCTGATTTTTTCTGAGTAGTTTGAAAATTGGTTCACATGTGGCAGTTAGATGAGATATGAACCTTGCAATGTAGTTCAACCTCCCTAAAAACCCACGGACTTGCTTTTCCGTCTTCGGTTCAGGCATCTCTTGAATAGCTTTGACTTTAGCTGGATCTACCTCAATCCCTTTCTCACTGACAATGAAGCCTAAGAGCTTCCCGGATCTCACTCCAAACGTGCACTTGTTCGGATTCAGCCTCAGTTTGAACTTGACCAGTCTGTCAAACAACTTCTGCAGATTTACCAGGTGCTCCTCTTCTGTCTGCGACTTCGCAATCATATCATCCACGTACACTTCGATTTCGTTGTGCATCATGTCATGAAAGAGAGTCGTCATTGCCCTCTGATAGGTAGCACCGGCATTCTTCAGCCCAAATGGCATAACCTTATAGCAGAACGTGCCCCAAGGTGTAATGAATGTCGTCTTTTCCATGTCCTCTGGCGCCATCTTGATCTGGTTGTAGCCTGAGAAACCGTCCATGAAAGAGAATACCGAGGATTGAGCCGTATTATCCACCAATACATCAATGTGAGGTAATGGGAAATCGTCTTTCGGACTCGCCCTGTTCAGATCCCGGTAATCGACACACATTCTGACTTTGCCATCCTTCTTTGGCACTGGAACGATGTTGGCAACCCATGGCGGGTAACTGGTAACAGCCAGGAAACCTGCGTCCCACTGCTTTTGAACCTCTTCTTTGATCTTGACAGCCATATCAGGACTAGTTCTGCGAAGCTTCTGCTTGACCGACGGACACTCTTCTCGGAGAGGTAACCGATGCACCACGATGTCTGTATCCAGACCCGGCATATCTTGGTATGACCAGGCGAATATTTCCACATATTCCTTCAGCATCTCGATTAGCCTCCTCTTGACAGAGTCTTCTAAAGCGGCCCCGATTCTGATCTCTTTTCTGGCGTCCTCAGTACCCAGATTGACAATTTCCAACTCTTCCTGGTGAGGTTGGATGACCCTTTCCTCTTGCTTCAGTAGTCTGACCAATTCTGCAGGGAGTTCACTGTCTTCCTCACTCTCCTCTTCAGCTTGGTAGATGGGATTGTTGAAATCATACTGAGCCATAACAGAGTCGTTCACAGCGGGTGCCAAAAGATCACTTCTGCATGTTTAATGTTTTGTTTTTTTAGAAAAAGATTTCAATACAGTCACAAAAAACAAAAACATTGCCATTTTATTTTTTGAAAAAGTGGAAAACCGAAAATAGAAAGACAAAGATCTCAAAATTTGATTGAAAAAACGTCCTTTATTTATAAACATTGTGAACATGATGTGGCCCTACAATGAACCACTACGCCTTGGGCAGAACGTAGGGTTTTCATGCAAAATGATAAAAACAAAAGAAAATTACTCTGTCAGTAGAGTAACTTGGACTACATCTTCTGCCGTCCAATTGTTGATGACCTCGCCTGGTGCACAAGGGCGGACCCAGACATCCAAATCACAACCACTATCTTCACCATCAGTAGCAAAGACGTCTCCATGGTTCATCAGCCCAGCGCTGGTGAAGGTGCTCGGACCTGCTTGTACATGCTGCTCTGCTGCGAGAGGCTCGTACCCAATGCCGAACTTGTCCTCTTTTACAGGCAAGTCAACCATCTTGCCCCAGCCTTCAGCCTTACCGGAGTCAACAACCTCTTTGGCTTGCTTGTACGACGATATTGAAGCGCCCGGCTTCCTCTGCTCTGCACAAGCTACACCTTCTAATGCCACAGTCTCGAATGCCTGGCACAGGGTTTCGTGGATCTCGCCATCCACCTCCACATACTTGAATGAGGAGAGATGACTCACCAGAATCTCCTCTTCACCGCAGACGGTCACAATCTGACCGTTCCAGACATACTTGAGCTTCTGATGGAGAGTCGACGAGACTGCCCCAGCGGCGTGAATCCAAGGACGCCCCAACAAACAGCTGTAAGCAGGCTGAATGTCCATCACATAAAATACGATGTCAAAGGTCTCAGGACCTATCTTCACCGGCAATGTGACTTCACCAAAGACAGAACGCTTGGATCCATCAAATGCACGAACTATCAGGTCACTGGGAGTGAGCACAACTCCCTCGACATCGATTTTCTTTAGAATCTGCTTCGGAAGGACATTCAGGGACGACCCGGTGTCCACTAGCACGTGAGATAATACTGCGCCCTTGCACTCCATAGTGATGTGCAAGGCCTTGTTGTGATTACGGCCCTCAGGCGTCAAGTCTAGGTCAGTGAAACCTACACCATGCCTGGTACTCACATTTGCTAGAACACCTTCCAGCTGGTTGACAGATATCTCTTGCGGGACGTATGCCATATTCAGCATTTTCAACAGAGCGTCCCGATGTGCCTCAGAACACATCAGCAAGGAGAGTATCGAGATTTTCGACGGAGTTTGATTGAGTTGATCAACAATCTTGTAATCACTCTTCTTTATGATCTTCATAAACTCCTCGACATCTTTCTGAAAAGAACCCTCAGCCTCCTTCTGAGCCGGTTCTTCGTCAACCACTGCCTGTTTGCCCTTAGCTCTTGCGGATGACTCAGCAGCAGCATCCCTCACAGGCTGAGGCGCAAACAGTCGTCCACTCCTTGTGAAGCCTCCCTGTCCTCCAACATTGTCCACCACCGGACTTGCAACAGCAGGGATCCTCACAGGAGCACTGATAGTAACCGGTGCTGGGTTAACTGGCCTTGTCTGGTTACCAGCCCTCCTATCTCGGCGATAGGCATTGTCATAACTCCACGGAACAGCTCTACTATTTCCAACTTGTCCTCTGCCGGACGCCACAATAGTAGCAGGTGCTCTGATGGTTACCGGAGCAGAAATGGTAACCGGAGTATTGCTGGTGGTGGGTGTACTGACAGCCCCACGTCCTCTTCCTTCAGCCGGCTTATAAAAAATGGTGACAGTAGACACTGCCCCATTATCTCTGGTAGCACGGCTAAACTGCAAACAGCCCTCATCTATTAACCTCTGAATACCAGCCTTCAACTGGTCACAACCATTGGTAGATTCTGAACAACCCACACAATCTTCATCGCAGCCCGGGTCAACACCCCCCTTCAACAATCGGCCCTTGACGACCAACAGAGACGTCTGAACATCTTCAACATTCCCTACCAGGTCTTCAGCTTCCCCATCTTCAATGTTATTAACCCTATGCCCCCCATGTTGTGGCATAGGATTGTTCACGACATTCGGGACCGGAGAGAAGTTGATTGTCTTGGAATCAATCAGATCCTGAACCTTGTGCTGAAACGCCCGGCATCTTTCAGTATGGTGGCCTGGTGCCCCAGAGTGAAAGTCACATCTTACATTTGCATCGTAACCGGGTGGCAGTACGGTAGGAGTTGCCATCGTACGCAACTCTACAAACCCTAACCGGAGTAGTTCGGGTAGTAGCTCTGCGTACGACATAGGCAAAGGATCAAATCTTCTATCAGGATTCAACCTCTGTCTCTGCTGAAAAGGACGTTGCTGCTGTTGTTGCTGTTGTTGAGGTCGTTGCGGTTGTTGTGGTTGTTGTTGAACTCTTTGTTGTTGTTGTGGACGTGGTTGTGGTGCAGGAATGGTCACTGCAGCTATTGGACGATACTGGTCCCTGTTGTTGGCTCTGTAAGCACTCCCTCTGTGCTGTACAGCATTGGTTTCTCCTTCTCTACGGCGAGGTGCCCCAGAGAAGGGTTTCTTTGATGACGATGAGGAACCAGTATCGTGGATCCTCCCAGCCTTGATCAGGCTCTCAGTTCTTTCGCCGCAGATTACGACGTCAGAAAAGCTTCCGAATGGGCAGCTTCCCATTCGATCCATATAGACACCTTGTAGAGTGCTAATGAACATGTCAGTCAACTCCCTTTCCAGCATAGGGGGTTGAACTCTCGCAGCTAGTTCGCGCCATCTCTGGGCGTACTCTTTAAAACTTTCATTGTTCTTCTGACATAAACTTTGTAACTGAGTTCTGGTTGGAGCCATGTCCATGTTGTGCTTATACTGCCTGAGGAATGCCTCACCCAGGTCTCTCCAGCACCGAATTGAATCCCGCTTCAATTCCATATACCAGTCCAAGGATGCCCCAGATAGACTATCCTGAAAGAAATACATCCACATCTTCTCATCGTCTGTATATGCGGATATCTTTCTATAGTATGCCTGCACATGGGTGCGAGGGCAAGAGGTACCATTGTATTTGTCGAATGACGGCGCCTTGAATTTGTGCGGGATTCTAAGTCCTTCAACCAATCCCATGTTCGTAACGTCAAAACCGAGGGAGTTTTGACATTCCATCGCCCTGATTTTCTCAGCAAGGGCCTCAACTTTGCGATCTCTCGCATCATTTCTACCCAAGATATTGTCGTCTTCACTGAGCATAGTAAACAAATCCTCTTGTCTGTCAACAATCGGAATTCTATTACGGACCGGAGCATGGATGACTCTGGGACTAACAACATCCGGAGCAATCGGTTGACCGTTGACCCGGATACCCCTCAACTCTTCACCTACAGCATAGTCGTTGACGGGAATAGCAGCGGCAGGGACTTCAGGAACTGGGTTTCCTTCTTGCAGAGGCTGATTGGGCGGTGGCAATGTAGCTTCTTGCCTCTGGACCATTGCTCGGAGCTCTTCTTGGCCTTGCGCGACCCCTTGCATCATATGAATAAATTGGGCCATGCTTGCCCTCATTTCTGCCAACTCGGCTTGTACTTGATCCATGTTGCGTTGATGGTTGAGCCTCGTTGAGTAGCGGTGCGGCCTTTGATCAGCTATCCTGTCTGGACACAGGAATCAAAGTGAGAAGACGACCTGAGAATACCTGTTATGCAAAGATGATGCAAAAATGAAATGTTAATGACATGTTTATCATTTCAAGAGAGTATTCTACATCCTTGATTCCAGTCTCACGAGAAAATCGAGCCATAGACAAAATTCAGAGATTAAGATACAATAGAGAAAAGGTCTTCATACAGATAAATTCAAAAAGAGTGGTCTTAGCCAATAGTACATCAAAAGAGGACTTCCACAACAAGCCTGTGGATCGTCACTACATAACAACAAAGCAATGAGTAAAAAGCAATAAACAGGACTCAGCCTCCTGTGTGCAAACCATGAGGACTTCTCTTCACTTCATCCAGTAATGCCATCGTGTCGGGATGATCTGGAGACTCTATCAAACGCCGGATAAGCAGATTCCTCTGGTAAATGACTTCATCCATCTCGTTGATGTGCTCTCTGTAGTAACTCTCGTCATCCTCTCCGAATACCTCTGCAAGTCTGGATTTCTTCAAACCTGCTAACTCTTTAAGTTCTTCAATCTGTCCCCGAGCCTCATTGAGTTGATCGGTGATGTACCCATTGGTAGAACGGGCACACAGAAGCTCATGGTTCTTCTCTTTCAACAAAGTCTTCAACTTCTCTATCTGACCAGTCAGTTCGGTCACCATCTCCTCCTCCTTTGCCTTCCGAGAAGTTGAAAATGCATCCCATCGTTCTTGCCACCCGGCTAATTTACCCTGAGCATCCATTAATTGTTGCTTGACTCGCCTTAATTCAGAACTGGATGATCCCAAGGCCTTGTCCGTCTTCTTAAAGAAGTCCACCTCCACAGCTAATTTTCCCTCTGCTTCCTCTCGCAGTCTGACAGCTTCCGCCTTCTGATATTCTGCCTCATGGAATTGATGCATATAGTCTTGCAATTTCACGCTTAGCTCCGAGTTTTCGATTTGAAGCTTCTCCATGGCTTTCTTCAATCTGTCATATTCCTCCCGGCTCACCACTGTTGACTGTGCAGGAGTCGGCGGATACAAAGGTTCTTCTACAGGAAACGGCAGACCAAACTCTTTAACTCTTCCTTGAAGCCACTCTTCATACAGAGGATAAGTCCTACAATCTCCTTTTCCAAGTACAACTCCTCCTCGCTTGATCATCTTGAGCCAAGCCTCAGCTGCTTTACGAGATACAGTCAAATCAGGCGCAGAATGGAAAAACAGAGATTCTTCCACATCCATTTCCAAAGGCGGAGTCCTTAAAGCATACCCAAACTGCCTGACTGCTAGAGAAGGGTTATAGTTGATTCCTCCTCTTCTTCCCACCAACGGTACATTTGGGAAATTTCCACAACTGTGAATGATATCTGCCCTAAGCAAACTCCGATCAGACCACCAAGAAATATCTTCAGCTCTCAACCCCATCAATCTCTTCGACCAACTCAACGAGTCCTCGACATCAATGAACGCTCCTGATTTGGGTAGGTGTGAACTGAACCACTTATAAAACAAAGGCGCACAACAATTCACCAATCCTCCTTTTCTATTCTCGTTCCTATGATGCACCGAATAAAAGAAATCTCCTAGTAAGGTAGGCACCGGATTTCCCAACACAAAAAGGCGTACTGCGTCCGTGTCCACAAATTTAGCAACATTAGGGAATAGAACAATCCCATACACGCAAAGAGCCAACACAGCATTGAAACCCCTCTGATCACCATCTTCAAGTTTCTTCCTTGCCTCTCCCAGCAAGAAACTCAAATGAAAACCATTGACTCCTCCCTTCTGACATATATTTTCCTTCAAGACCGACTTCCCCAAATATGTGGCCGAAGCTACCAAGCTGAGATCGGGCAGAAGCTCAGAACTGTAGAACAACAATTGTGACTTGATAGGAACTCTGAGGAAACTGGAAATCTCCTCCAAAGTAGGGACCAAAATATAACCCGGGAATGTGAAACATCTCAATGGAGGATCATAGAACTGCAGCAGTGTAAAGAGAGCATCGTGTTGATTTTTGGAGAGAACTGTGACGAAACTCAGAATCAAACCATAATCTTTCCGGAATCCTTCTAAAGAATCGTGATCCATTGACTTCATCAGCTGTTGAATAGGCTCCAAACAAACCACTGGAAACTTGTAAGCGACATGTCTCTTTCTGCCAATATCCATCTCAGGAGAACCAGGAAACCCCGACCGGAATCAAGAAGAAGATGTAAACCCCCTAGAAATGGATAAACATGTGTTAGATGATATGAATGCAAAATGATGTGATGCAATGCAATGATATGGAAACCAGGACCGCTGGATCTGCTTAAACATCTGCCGGGTTGCACTGTCTGAAGAAAAACCCACTGAGGAATAAAATACAAGACCACAACTATGCTCCAGAAAACCGGGTTGGTTGGAAGTTAAGGTTTCCTGAATTTAGCCCGCCCCTCACTTGTAGGTTCTAAGAACAGAAGTTTGTCAGTTTCAGCCCTTCAGTCGAGAATAATACGTTTACCACTGAAGGTTTGGTATTATTACGGGATGAAAGACCTCTGCTGACTCCCCTCAACAGGATATCCTATAGCAAGTTCCCAGTCTCGGGGTCCTCGGATTGAGCAGCGAGAATGCGCCCACCAGAGCTAACATAATCACATCTCGGAGGAGAGGCCTCGACTGGGTTCTCGGGAAATGGTCACCAGAGTCGACGATTTCTAAAGGAATATTTGTCGTTATGGAACATCCATAGGACAAAATATATCCAACAGAAACCTCGTCTGGAATGTGGGTCTCATGAACGACTTAACGTAGCAACATGCCACGCAAGCCTCATGACTATCCACTCTAACACCTATGTGTGCACTCAAGCCTGGGTAGTGGGCTTATTTCTCACAAAATATCCCATCCCAACAAACAGGCAACCAGCAGATGAATATGAATGAATGCAAACATAATTACAAACATAAATGCAAACTATAGACAATGAATGCAAACAGTAAATAATGAATGCAATAAATAAACACAGCAAAAAGCAACCAAAACCCTAACCTAGAGAGCGCTAGGAGAGACTCGCTTAGGGAAGATGGACCAGCATAGGTCAACTTCTCTATTTCCCCAGCAGAGTCGCCAGCTGTCGCATCGCGCGAAAAACCGGCGGGAAAAAGAAAGAAACAACAGAGCCGCCACCGTGCGTTATTTATCCCAAAAGAGGGAAAGGAAACGCTCGAAGTAAACCTAGGAAAGAACATGGTCTCGCGACCAAAGAGGAATGGGTTCGGGAGTCGGTTACGCGAAGGGAAGGTGTTAGGCACCCCACGCATCCGTAGTACTCTACGGGATCCACGCACACTAGAAAGGAAAATGGTTGCTAATACTGCTCAAAACACTCACACAACACTGGCTGAAAAGAAAACGAGAGACTGACTGAAACTGAACTCGGCAGGATGTCGCATCCTGGGCCTACTTAGTCTATCAGACATAGACATCAGAGTCGAAGTAGTTCGGACTGGGGAAACGACACATGCTCGCTAGGATATCGCATCCTATGCATACGTATCTCCTCGGACGAGAGAAGAATCAGAGCATTCGTAGCTCGGCTGACACGCACACAAACAAACAAGACACAGGCAAACGGGGAGCCCGACTGCCAATCACTGGACTTATGTCAGCATCCGAACCTAAAACACACGCAAAGAGGCAAACATGGAGCCCAAATGCCAATCACTGGACTTACATTGACATCCGAACCTAAACAACACAACAGATAGATAGGGAGTCGGGGACTCAGCCTATAACTGTCAAACACAAACAAACAGACAGACAGCAAATGCTAAGGAGTCACGGACTCGAGCCTAGCAAAGGTCAGACAACACACACAAAAGAAAAGAAAGGGCGCCCGGAGAGATCAGCTCTATCTCCTGCCTACATACTTCATCTGGTATGAAGATCAGGGCGATGTAGTTCCCCTACGCAGGGACAAGGATCTAGCCTAACCAGATAACAGAGGGAGACACAACTCTAGGGAGACTACGACTCGAGCCTAGATGTTGTCATGCAAAGTCAACCCTAAGTTAAGGTTTCTAGCTAAATGGCACAAGGGCCAACCTATCCTGAACAGACACAGGAAAAAGCAAAGTCTCGATTGCAACTAGGGCAAGAGAAAGGGGATATCTCAATCGCAACAGGGGTGAGAGAAAAGAAATTAAATGTTAGTGGTTAGTCAAACTCGGCAAGACATCGCGTCTCGTGCCTACGTATCTCACCTGAACGTGAGAATCAGAGTTGCCGTAGTTCGGCCAAACAACTCTAAGTATGGCTCACACAAGGGTTAAGCCACACAACCTACCTTGCACAAGGGCAAGCACAAACTAAAGCCTAAGGAAGCAAACAAGGCAATCACAAACACATACAGCATAAGAATAAACACACCAACAAGGGGGCTCAAACATCAAAGGTTAGGCACTAGGGCCAACTGGAATGGGGTAAGTGTTGCTCTTAACCTTGCCATTGAGAGGCTAAGGTGAAGCAGATGAAAGGAGATGAGGGGTGTGCCTCATTGCTTCTATCCCTGGCCTGGGAGAGCATTTGACAAGAATGTGTGGGTTCAGAAAGTGGGAACCCTTCTACACATTTAAAACTGACTCAACTGTGCAATTGCACAAGATCTTGGGTTTTTATCTGAAATGCATCAACACAGTGGTGTGAGCAAGACAGAAGACACACTGAATAGTGGGGGATAGACTGCATATCCCTACCTTCCACCAATTGCCTCTTCACTTAGGAGGTCTTTGACTCTGTACAGGGACAAAGTAAACATACACAGGCATTGCCTCTTAAGGAGGACTTCAGACAGTTTGCCCGGTCAAATAACAGACCGGGTCTCCAGACTACATGAAGAAAGAAAGGTTTATACCTCAAAAGCAAATGCTAAAATAGCAAAGCAAGCAAGTTCAGAGAACTTAAGCAACTAAAGTACCTGAAAAAGTCAAACTTATTAGTAAACAAGTCAAAAGTTTAAATCAAAAGAAATGGCAAACAGTCAACACAGGGGATCAACTGAGCAAAGCATAAGACTCAAGTTATGAGTCAAACCGTCTGCAAAACAAAGGTTAGCATGGGATAAACAAATCAAATTCAAACAAGTTTGAGTGATCTTTGAAGCATTGTGCTCAACCTGAAACAGATGAACTCAACATAAGTCCAAAGGACCACTAGGACTAGCCTAGGGTCAAACATGAAAGAAAAAGTCAAGGCAGCAAAGAAAAGTCAACTCAAAGTCAAAGTCAACCAATTAGAAAGCAAACACAATTGGGCCCACATTCAAATCATGTATCATTGTCATTTCATGGATATTTGAAGTCAAAACATGGCAAAGGAAAGCATACAAAAGTCAACAGAATGACTTGCATCAAAAGTCCACCTAAGCAACCTCAAAAATCATGAAATAAATCACACTCAATCCTAACATCTAACATGGTAGACATGTAAAATTTCATGGCATTTGGATGAGAGGAAGGCAGTCAAATAAAATCATGAAGTCAAACTAAATTCAAGTAAGCATGGTGAAAGTCAACAAGCATAGGTCAACTTCAAAAAATCATATCAATTTGAAAACAGAAGAGAAATGAATGAGATTAACACCAATGCAAAGCTCAAAGAGTCTAGTTATCACATATGAAATTTCATGGATATACAATGTGATTTGAGAATTTCACAAAGGATTTGGCAAGGCATAGCACAAAAAGTCAACAAATGACCAAGCATGGAAGAAAATTCACAATCAAATGGAAAACAGCAAGATTAATTCCAAGAAAATTCATACATCAACTAGACATACAAGGGATCATTCATGCAAAATTTGGGGTCATTTGGGTGTGGGAAAGTGTGTGAACAAAATTTGTGAAAATGCATGATCATGGTATAGCATCAAATGCAACACATAACTTCCAAAAATCATAACCCTCAATCCACAAATGATAAATGCACAAACTTTATATGGGAATGAAGTTCAAGGTGTCTAGTTTCACCACAAAAAATTTCAAACTCATTGGGTATAACATGACAATTTCACAAAAGGAAAGGTAAGATGTATCAATTATGCACACATGTTGGGAAAATAATTACCAATAAAAAACCAACCAATGAAAAAATGATTAAAAATCATAATTATAAACTAGACTCAATCATGGACATTGTGGAAAAAGAATCATAATTTTTGGATTTAATTTGAATGAGAAATTAATTTATGAAGTTGAGGAAATAATTGGAATGAAGTATGAACAAAAGACATGGCATGGATGGTCAACAAGTCAACTGAATGGCACTTTTGTAATTTTGGCATTCATTAAACCAAACGCTGCGTTTGGGAAGGACACGGGAAATGTTTTGGTTGGTTCATTTCCAATGAAACAGTAAAACGAAAAACAACAGCCAATAGCATGTGAGTTTTCTGGATAAAAAGAAACCTAGGGCTTGGAAATGCAGCAACATTCATTCATCATTCTAAACTTATCATGCAATTCGACCAGAAGTTAACCAACAAAACACAACCAAACATCAATGATCAGATACAGCCTATGAGCAATCATTTAACCGACAACCAAAACAACACTTAATCGAGCAAAATCTGGGCAGAGAATAAGCATAAACAAACAGGGCAATTCATGATTCAAGCATGACAGTACAAATTATCGTGCAAATACCAATAACAACAGCAGGGCAATGCATTCATCATCAATCACGAAATTCAATAGCATACAAACAAACATGGCACAAAGCATCATCATCATGCAATCATCAATTGATATCTCAACAGCATGGTAACAGCATGGCTCATCAACATCCAAACAAAATCAACAGTGTAACAGCATTATTAAACAGCATCAGCCAACAGTAAAACAAGCATTAATCAAGGGAGAAATCTAGGCATGGCAGGTTCAAGCAACAACAGCATTCATTACCATCATCATGTGCTCATCATACGTAGACATCAAGCAAACATGGTATTGAACATCAATATTCCTCATTCAACCAACACAGCATGGTAGTAGTAGCAATGGTTTCATGTGTTCATCAATCATTATCAGTTGGAATTCCAGCAAACCAACAACTAACATGGCAATGGTAATGTTCATTCAACAAACAACAACAGCATCCCACATGGTAAGGCAACATTGTCATCATTAAGCAATATCGACCAACAACCAAAACAAGCATATCAAAGGGAAGTTCTGGAAATGACAGGTTTGAAACAGCAGTAGGGCACTTGCAGCATCAATTTATCAATTGAAATCCAACAGAAACGACTAATTATGGCCATGGTAATATTCACATAGCAAGCAACCAACAGTATGCAACAATGCTTCACATGGATCTCATGACAAATGTTCAAAGAGTTTCAAATACTGCAGCAAGGTTTTCATGTGTAGCACCAACCAACAACAAAACAAGACATGGATCACGAGAAAATTCTAGGCATACTCATGATTCAAGCATAACAGTAGCAGGATTTAGCTAGCATGGTTCATGGTAAACTTCAAACAAATTCAGCCAACATCTAAACAGAATCAAACAGTAAATACACAAACAGCATAGCATTTGTCAATGTTTACTCATCAAGCAATCAACAGCATTCATGATCTCATGGATTTTTAGGACAGATATTATAAGATTCAAAATAACAGCAGGGTAGTAACAGCATCTTCATATCCATCATCCATGTTCCTCATCATTTAAACAAAATACAAACTTCATGGCAAGCAAACATGGCAATGAAACAGTATGCTCATGCACATCTAAACAGCAGCACACCAATACAACATTCAATCAAAATTCTGGGCAGGGCAAGTAGTTTAACAACAGCAGGGTTTGAAATTCATGTTCATCAAAATCATCATCAATCTATAGCATGGCTGTTAGCATAGCAATAGCAACAAGTTCGTGCAAGTACAAACAACAGCAGGCATGATTCTGAGGGAAAACAAAATGGAATTAAACTAGGGTTTAATAGATACAGCAATATTTCATCATGTAGCTTCATGCCATCAACACTCCAACATAGTGAACAGCAGGGCAATAACACAACAATGTTCATGCACATCCTAACAACAACCGACCATACACATTCATGCAGAAATTCTGGCAAGCTCTAGGGTTTGTAACAGCAAGGTTCATCATTAACATCAACCAACAATTGTGAACAACCAAAATATAAACAGAATCCTCAATAATCCTGACCTATGAAACATTACTAGCATGTACACCAACTAACAACAATCCAAGCATAATCATGAGTGCATATACTGGGCAAAGTAGGGTTTCAAAACAGTAGCAGGGCTTTCATCATCACCATGCAGCTCGAATTTTCAAAACAAACAGCATGACCAAACAAGCACATCAATATAATCAATATGCAACCTACAACACGAATGTGCTATCCCTTTTCCTTAAATCACCCTATACAAGCCAAATCGATGGAAAACCTAATTGTGTATGAGAATGAAAGTTCAAATTTCTCCATCATGAGAGCACCACTTCGAATGAAATAAAATGCATGGAAACTAGCATACAAGGACCTACATAACACATGGCATGGATTGGAGAATGGAGGTAATGGAAAACTTACTTGTTTTTGAAGCAAGTTGATGGAACAGTGGTAGGTTGATGGATATAGCTCGAAACAGGTAGTCACACAGCTTCCAAAGGTTGAATGCTTGCAGAAAATTAGCTCAAGAATACCTAGCCTGGTCCAACTCGATATCTGCCATTAACAATGTTCTTGAAGATGCAGAGCTAGGGAAAGTGTTTCAGTTGAGAAATGATGATGAGAATGTGCTCAAGATGTTGTCTAGATAATGAAGGAAACAAGAGGGACTCGTGTGCTTTGATGGTTTGAACAGAAAATCCCAACCGTGCCAAATGCAAGAAGGAGAGTATCTCAATTTTTCTGTGTGGAGGCTGCAAAAACTAGGGTTGGTTTCTGCAGAAAATCCTCTTTATATGACCTGTTTAGCATTGGTTTAGGAAGTACTAAACTTGTTTTGCTTGAATGAGTGTAATTGCCAACTTGCTAATTTTGGACAAAATGGAAAATGGGGGTATGTTTGTGGTCGAGTGGGCTGAGCATAAGCTGCTAGCAGACATTTGCAAAGGCTGTTTCTATTCTGTACTAGAATGCTGTACTTGCCTTGCATTTGTATAGCTATTTGCACCATTTGCCTAATTATGCACTTTTGGTCCAAAATGTGGTACAATGGTGGTATGACCATGAATTCAAACTTGGAACATGTCTCAAATATGGTTTAAAACAATTCCCAATTGGCCAAATCAAGAAAAAGTCAAAAACTCAAAAAGTCAAAGTTTGGTCAAACTTTGAATTTAAATGAAAAAAGTCCAAAAATGCCATTTTGATTGGCAAGGTTTTAGGTCATGAAATTTATATTTTTGGAAAGAGGATGAAAAATGTGGTTTGTAGGAAAAAACCCCACCAAATTTGGCCTTATGGTTTGGGAGATATGCTCAGTTGAAGTTCACAAAAATGTGAAAATGAATTGATCATATCTTGACAACCACACATGGGATTTTGATGTTCTTGGACTTTTTGAAAATGGGAGAACAAGATCTTCAACTTTCATGTTGGGCAAAAATTCATTTGGAGCTTGTATCATGATGCAAGTTGAGGATCAAGAAGTTTCTATTTTTGGCAGTTAAAATTACAGGTCCAGTTTCTATTTCTGGAAAATTTTCTGATTGGCTTGATTTTCTTCCATGATGTTGATTCCCATGACATATGAGACCTATTAGGACATGAATAAGCTCCTTCAAACCATTTCCATCCATCAAAACCAAAGAATCAACCACAGTTGACCAACTTTGACTTTCTAGGGTTTTGGACTTGACTGTGCACTTCTGATGAATTCCAAACCCTAGTTCTTTGAGACTTTGACTTCAAATGATGTAACAAGACATATGAACTCTTGATTGATGACCATGGTGCCCAAATTCCACAAGAATGGCCACCATCCACTGCTTTGATTGACTGTTGATTATCTAGGGTTTTGTGCCTGGCTGGGCATTGACTGCTGACCTCTGAGCCTTCAACCCTTGACTTGAACACTTCAAAAAGACCCCCAAGGCATGTGACCTTGTAGGACAAACCCTAGGACCTTTGCTTGATTGGTAGACTGATCTCCTGATCAGTTTGACCTAAATCTTGCCTGCTTGCTCTTGAGGCAACTGAGGACAATGCAAATGCTATGCAATGGGTTATGTCATGCTATGTCCTAACATGAAATGATATGTACAATGATAGGTGCAAATTTGAGGTGCTACACGGGGCACAACATTGAGGGCTGTAGAGCATTCAAGAATGTTGTCCAGGATCTGGTAGACTCCAAGGCTATCAATTTTGCACCATCACCGAATGTCAATGCCAACCCCATGCCGGCACATGGTCAGGCAATGGTGAGTGCAATCGCTGAAGATTCAGATCACGCCTGTGCGGTAGGTGGAGAGATTGACAGTAACTGCAAGTTCAATAGTTGGATAACACCGTGCGTACCAGGAAGCCGGAAGGCTTAAAAAGATCAGCACTGACACTCTACCTGAAGAGTAATGATTTCTGCTTTGATTTTATTTGCATGAAAGCCTTGCGTGTCGCCCGACACGTAATGGTTCATTGTAAGGGCCACCTCATGTTCATAAATTTGCATTTTCTGCATCATTAATAAATGGATGTTTTTCAGTCAAAAAGCGGTGTTCCCTGTTTTTCATTTATTTTTGCAGTTTTAAAAAACAAATAAAAATGGCAATGTTTTCATTTTTCTTTTTTGATTTGTCTCGTCCCAAAGTCAAAAATATTCTCCGGATCTCGTTGATAACGATTCGGTTACCCCTCATATGACTTCGACAAACCGATCTATCTTGCTGAAGAAGAAGACGAAGAAGACTGTGATCTGCTGGAATTAACCAGATTGCTAAAACAAGAGGAGAAGGTGATTCAGCCGCCCGAGGAGCGGGTTGAGATTGTTATTCCACGCACCGCCGAGGTCAGGAAGGAGATGAAAATCCGGGCCGTTTCAGAGACAAGTTGAAAGCAAGATGGTAGGCTTGTTGGAAGAGCATGTGGATGTCTCTACCTGGTCATGTCAGGGTATGCCGGGACAGATACCGATATCATTATGCTCAAGCTACTATGGAAAGAAGACTGTCCTCTTGAGAAGCAGAGCGTCGATGCCACGTATCAGGGTGACTTTGTTTCATGATGTGACTCATCATGATATCGAATGCTATGACATGATAGCAAAGTCCCAGTCAGAAGTGGGGCATCTGGCTGACCGGGGCAAGTCGGTTGACCGGTTGAGACAATTCAAACCGAGGTTGAATTCAGATAAGTGCACGTTCAGAGTGTGGTCCGGTAAGATGTTGGGGTTCATTGTAAGGGAGGAATCGAGGTTCATCCTGCTTTAAAAAAAAAAAAAAAAAAAAAAAAAAAAAAAAAAAAAAAAAAAAAAAAACGCCTGAACCGAGAAAGAAAAAAAGAGGTTCGTGGTTTCTTAGAAAGATTGAACTACCTGTCATGGTTCACATCTCATCTAACAGCCACGTGCGAACCTATATTCAAGATGTTAAAAAAAAAAGGATCAAACGGTCAGGTGAAATAATGATTGCCAAGGGGCATTGAAAAAATAAAAGAATAAGTTGCAGGAGCCTCTGATTCCGATGTCTTGTGGAAGGAACAATTGTTAATCTGTGCTTGACAGCCTTCGAGGGGTCTATAAGGTGTATTGGGTCAGCATGACGCGTCTTGTCGAAAAGAGCATGCAATTTACCTAAGCAAAAAGTTTACCGACTGTGAAACAATACATTCACTGCTCGGGAAATTTGATGTACTTTGGCATAGGTTGCTCGCCGACTGAGACAGTATATGCTGATTTATGCCACTTTGTGGATTTCCGAGATGGATCCGATCGAGTATGTGTTTGAGAAGCCAGCATCGACCGGACGGGTGGCGGGATAGCAAAAGAATGTTGACTGATTTGTGATCCGCTCAGAAAGCAATCAAGGGGTGTATTGTCTGATTACATCTCTCTGCAACCCGTTGAGGTTATCAACCGATGAAGTTTGAGTTCCCTGATGAGGACATCTCGAGGTACTCAAATCGAAAGATTGAGAGTGACCGATCCCGGAGGAGGGGCCTGACCCCAAATCCGAACGGATTATGATGTCTGATGGGGAGGATAAGGTGGATGAGTTAGTGCTTCCCGGGGCACGATGGAATGTACCAACGATGGTGACCGAGTACGAAGCTGGTATCCTGGGTACTGTACCGCGGTACGTACGTCTGCTGGGGCACACGCCTTTCTCACTTAGAAAGCTTGATTGAAGAAAAGAGGCTAGCAGCCATCTGTCATGGGCAGTTACACCAGCAAAGGATGAAGCGTGCTTTTGACAAGAAGGTACGACCTCGGGTGTATCACGTCGGTGATATGGTGCTGAAAAGGATCCTTCCTCCTCAAAACGATCGAAGGGGCAAGTGGACACCGAATTATGAAGGTCCATTCGTGGTCAAGAAGGTTTTCTCTGGTGGAGCCTTGTTGCTAACGACCATGGATGGCGAAGATTTTCCATCCCCTGTGAATGCGGACGCAGTTAAAAAATACTTCGTATAATTAACCCGCTGGATGAAAAGAACAAAATAGTCCAGGCAAAAATGGGCATCCCGGCGAACCAAAAAAACAGAAAGAAAGGTTCGGGCAAAAATTAGGGATAAAAAGAAAAATGTACACCCGGCAAGTCGAAAACCTGAGAAGGCGACTTGGGCAAAAATGGGTATCCCGGTGGACTGAAAACCCGAAAGGGCGGTCCAGGCAAAAGAGGGATTGAAACGAACAACTGCGTCCAGCATGATCGTTTTCGCTTTGGTTAAGGCATCATGGATAATACCCGGTAAGGATCAGTCAGAATCGTCTTGTTCAGAAGGCAGAAAGCATGGAGAGTCTGAGGACATATGGGGTGTAACCGAGTTGGAACTCGATGAGATCACGGGTTTCACATTGCCATTAGGATAGATTTTTCCTTTTGTGCGCAATTACCTCTTTTCAGGAATTGCTTCCTTTTGTATTGCTCATTTGAGCCACATTTTTTTTCCAATCAATAAAATGCATATTCAGTCAAATAATTTTGTTTTTGTGTTTCATTACCGCTTTGATTGCAAAGACATCCAGATATTTTGATAAAGAATCTTGCATTTTAAAACATACAGGTTTCCTTCCAATGCATGTTTATAAGATTGAAAGCTTGAAATCTTATTTGGAAGGATGAGTGACCCAAGTGTTGAGATCTTGACACGCCTGGGGCACGGTTTTATCTGACGGTCTGTTTTGCAGGTACTGTTAGATATTCTTCACTCACTTGCAGGTTGTGGTGTGGAAGCTTTTGAAAACAGATCCCCAGAGAGTTCGCTCAGGAACTAATGAATGAAAGAATGACGAAGACGTTGAGACGTACGACGTTCCTTGTTGATAATCAAGAAGACTCTTCAAAGTCGGAAGATTGGAAAGTCTGTAGAGATTCCCCGCAGGGTCCAACCAGGGACGAGGGACGGACGAAAGAATATGGAGGGACGACGGAGAGACGTCGAGACGTCCGACGACCTTTGGAATCAATCAAGAAGACTCTTCAAAGTCGGAAAATTGAAATTTCTGTATAATTCCCAGGAGTACGTTTTCGTCGAGCGTGGAGCGATTGGGAATACAAGATGATGGGGCAGAAAAGGTCCAGACGAGTCTGGGAATTCTCAAAAGTGGAAAGCTGATACGAGATTGGGAGGTAGATACCGTGGTTCGATGAGTCGATGGGTGTTTTGTACCAACTTTTCTCATTTCCTCAGCTAGGTCCCCAAGCAGAGTCAGAGGACCAAATCCCCAGCAGATTCCAGATCTGTGACTTCCCCAGCCGAGTCGGTATGGTTATACCCGGCAGGTTTACAACGATGTTTCCTCAGTAGCCAGGTCTGAAGGTTGCTACTCCCCGAGTGGAGCGGGTTTCAAAGAAATATATCTCCAGCAGTTCCCCGAGTGGAGCGGGTTTCAATGAAATATATCTCCAGCAGTGTTCATCCTACCAGTGGATCGAACAAATTCCCGTAGCAGACGGACTTTTGCATCCCCAGCTGAGTTGGTTCTACCTATGGATGGCATGGGTTGTCCCCAGCGGAGTAGTATGCAATTCCTTAGCAGGATCGGGATGGTTATCCCCAGCAGGTGATATATTGATGTTTCCCCAGTTGAGCCTGGAGGTTGCTATTCCCCTAGCAGGGCCTATGTGAGTATTTCCCCAGTGAAGTCGGCAAGTATCTGGGAGGGTTTCCCGAAGCGGAGTCAGGATTGATATCCCCAGCAAGTCAAAGACTGTTGTATCCCCACAGAGTGTTGGTGGTGCTTATCCCCAGCAGTTTCTCGAGTGGATTGGGTGCAAAGGAGGTTCTTCCCCAGCAAGGGTTGCCTTATTCCCAGCAGCAGCGTTATTCCCCAGCAGGGTGGAAATCCGAGCGGTGACGAGTTCCTCAGCAGAGTGTCTCATGCTCCCCAGAAGAGTCCCTTGAGGGGGATACTTTTTTATGCATTCATCATGAAAAAATAACATGGCATATTGCATAGAAAAATAAATAATCGCGTAGCATTTCCATGATTATGGAGCATTACGCAGAAAAATCAATCATGCATCATTGCAAGCATCAGCTAGTCTCAAGTCGTGGTTACCGTTTGAGAAGTGGTTTTTGCCAGACAGCGAAGGTGTTATTCAGAGGAGTTTTAGCCTCAGGATTCGATCAAAGATTCCCCAGTAGTGCGATACTGGAGGGTACTTTTTCCGTCGGGCAGAGATGGAAAGGTTACGCGATCAGCGCGATTCGAGCCGTGGTTACCGCTTGAGGATTGGTTTTGCCGGATAGTGAAGACGATACTCCGAGGAGTTCAGCATTGTGAGTTTGGAACAACAGTACTTCCCAGACATCAGTAAGTGTCTGGTCGAGCTTGATTGGTGTCCTGTAAAACATCATCATTCGATGTTCAGTCAACGTCGAGTTATTTCCCAGTCATTGTTTAATGTCTGGTCGATCATTGTTCGATGTCCTGTCAACATCCTCGTTCGATGTCCTGTCAACATCCTTGTTCGATGTCCTGTCAACATCCTCGTTTGATGTCCTGTCAACATCCTCGTTCGATGTCCTGTCAACATCCTCGTTCGATGTCCTGTCAACATCCTTGTTTGATGTCCTGTCAACATCCTTGTTTGATGTCCTGTCAACATCCTTGTTTGATGTCTTGTCAACATCATTGTTTGATGTCCTGTCAACATCCTTGTTTGATGTCCTGTCAACATCCTTGTTTGATGTCCTGTCAACATCATTGATCGATGTCCTGTCAACATCATTGTTCGATGTCCTGTAAACATCATTGTTCGATGTCCTGTCAACATCATTGATTCGATGTCCAGTAAACGTCGAGTTTCTTCCCAGTCATCAGTCAGTGTCTGGTTGAAAGTATTACTCTGAGGAGTTTGGTATCATGACGTCAGAGCAGCAATGTTCCCCAGTAGTGCGATATTGGAGGAAATGTTTCCGTCGGACAGAGATGGAAAGGTTATGCGATCAGCGCAATTCAAGCCGTGGTTACCGCTTGGAGTTTTGGTTTCGCTAGATGGTGAAGATGTTACTCTGAGGAGTCTAGCACCATGATGACAGATCAGCAATGTTCCCCAGTAGTGCGATATTGGAGGAAATGTTTCCGTCGGGCGGAGATGGAAATAAAATCAGAGGACGTTACGCGATCAACGCGTTTCCGGGGTTCAAGTGGAGAAAAGGAAATGTGGATACATTTTCTGGAGATCGGGGTTCAATCGGAGAAAAGAAATGCTGAGGCATTTTCTGGGGTTCAAATGGAGATGGAGTTGAAGATTATATCCGGGATGAGGTCCTCAGGATTATCTTCTGTTCATGTGTCACCTTAGGCTCTGGCTGAGGCCAATGGAGGTCGTTATAGGTGTCTTCTGAGGAAGAGATACACATGCTACCTTCTTTTGTGAAGGTATACCCTCTGACATGTCGCCCTCAGAGTGGTTTGGTGTTATTTCCGACGTTGCCAGCGGAATTATCACGGGAAAATGGAGAAAGGGAGATGTTGCGACATTTTCTGGAGAATGGGGTTCATTCTGGCGATCGAGAGTTATCGTCAGGCGACTGGGGTTCAAACTGGAGATGGGGTTCATTATTTTGGCAAAGAAGGAGTGCTGAGGCATTTTCCGGGGTTCAAATGCAGAGGTCCGAGGATCGTTTGCGCGGAAAAAATTTCGGGGTTCAAGAAAATAAGAAAAAGAAGCAGAGAAACGTTCGGGGTTCAAGAAAATGAAAAAGAGATAAGAAAATTTTCGGGGTTCAAGAAAAGCATGAAAAAAAAGAGATGATAATCCCGAGCGGATGTGTGGTGATCAGACCATGGTTATCCCTGCGTTACCATTTATTTTGGTATCCAGGTCGACGTTTTTCAGAGTTTGTTTCTTCGCCGATGCTGACAGGCGTTGCTAATTATTATCCCATCAGAGTGCAAATTGTTCGTTTGTTCTTGGTATTCAATCACTCTTCATCCTGATCATCCGAAAGCCGAGGCTGTTTCGTATCGACAGGTTCACAGTGGATTGAATAGGGGCAGCTGTAACACCTCAAAATTTGCCCTCCTCTCTTGGGACTAGCATTAACATATTTGCATTTCATTTTAGGACATTAGGCATTTCATGTTGCATATCATGTGGTTACATTATGCAAGCCATCTTCTCAGGAGATAGGAAGTCAGAAGGTGCAAGCCAGGGTTTTATTGATTGATCATGGCCATCTGAGGATTGGGGCTGTGAATTAGGGTTTCATGATTCTCAATGGATATTGGTCTTTATCTTGATTGCAATGATACATCATCATCATCATGGTCGGATGTCATCAGAAGATTGAAGAAGATTCCTTGAGATTAGGGTTTTGACCACTGGTCAACCCTAATCAGCTGCATTGGGCCAGTCAGGGCATAGTCAGGAGATGGGGTTCATGATGGCTATGAGGTTCATTATGTGATTATATTGTGTTTATTGAGGCTAGGGTTGCACCCTTGAGCCATTTCAGTTGAAGATTGAAGCTCAGATTGATCTATGCATTGCCAGATTCATCTATCAGATGAAAAGTCAACTGTGGTCAACTGTACATGATCTGATGAATTTGGAGGTGGAAATGAGTTGGATACACTTCATTCATGTTGGAACAAGTGTTGAGTGGCATCTCAAAGCTTAAAAATGAAGAAAATCAAGTCAGGACAAAAACTGCCAAAAATAGAAAGTGACTTGTAACTGAAGTTTCCAAAAAATGGAAAGTTTTTGACCTCAAAGCCACGTGTCCAAGGAAGCTTCAAATGAAAATTTGTTCAACATGAAAGTTGTAGATCTTGTTCTCACCTTTCCAAAAAGTCCAAGAACTTGAAAATCCCATGTATGGTTGGAAAGTTATGGCTCAGTGAAATTCAAAAATGACCCATAATCAGGAGGCCATAATTTCCACATGGTTTGTCCAAATTGCAAGTTCTTTATATGCACAAACTCCATTTGACATGTACTTTCATGGTGCATAATTGGATTTTCCCAAAAATGGCCAAGGCAAAAAGTCACTTTTCAACTGGACAGCTGAATTGGACTAGGGGCAAAATTGTCCAACTTTCAAAATAATTGGAATTTTGAGATGAGACTTTTTGCTACACCTCATAATTGGCATTTTAAGCTTGTTTGAATCATCACTTCATGGCCAAGGCATATGGTTTAAGATTTGGTTTGGAAAATGGAAGTGCTAAAAATGGACAAATGGTATCACATAGTGAAATTGAGCATTACACAACCAATGAGCATAAGGCAAGTTTCTACAACTCATATATGACATTTGGAAGGTGTATGAGCTGTCAAAACAGGTGGCACTAGCTGGCATGTGGAAATTCCAATTTTACCCTTCACTTTGAAAATTTCCATTTCACTTAACAATGCATTTTGGCTAATTACATGATTAAGCTTGGATTAAGCACTCATATATATTTCTAATCACATGATAATCATAACAGAAAATCACAATTCCCCAAAACAGATCTGAAATTCTCCAAATTCATCAAGTTTCTCTCAAGAACACAAAACCAAAAATCCAAAGAACTTTCTCAATTCTTGATCAAATTCGAAAATTCTTTTTGATTCCATCTCCAATCCTCTTCTCCTTGAACTGTTTTGGCAAATTGCATCAAGAAGCTCCGCGAATCTCCACTGTTCAAAGTGTGTGCATCAATGGTGAATTGGAATTTCTTGCACTAGGAGCAAATTCGAGCCAAGCTACAAGTTGCATTCTCCTTCTCCATCATCAAGCTCCACCTGTTTCAAGGAATTGCGCATCAAAACATCACGAATCACGGTTGTCATCAAACAAAGGTGCGAATTCGAATCTCACGGTTTTGTAAATTGTTATATGCATTGTGTAGATCGTTCATCATAGGTTAGCATGAGACTTGCGGTTTATGAAATGATTGAGTGAGTTAAGAGAAATCTCGATTTGAAGTTTTGTGTTCAAACCTTTAACCGTTCGATCCGTCTAGCATAGTTGGAATTAGGAGATTTCGGTTACGTATTCGTGATGTACACACTTAGACCTTTCCAACCATATGCCGCTTGCGAATTTTGGTGGAGATTTGATCGTAACCGCATCCGCCGTTGAAGGAGCTATGAACACGGGATGAATAGTGTCGCTTTCTGGAAAAACGTCGTGACAGATCCATGCTGGCTTGTTTTTTTTTCAAATTTCCTGTTCCCGCCTCCGTAAGCGAATCAGGTACTGCCAGCAAATAAATGAGACGCGGAGTTGGCATTGGACGTTAATTCATTTGACTTTGTTGGTACTGCCATTGCTGTAACACAAATTCATCTTAATTTAATTATAATATATTCTAAATAATATTATCCAAATTATTAACACCTTAAATAATTCATAAAAAATAGTAGGAAATTCAGAAAAATATGGAGATTTTTTCTATGACTTTGTTGTTGACTTTAGGATCTTTTTGACCTATTGGTCAAAGTTGTGCTTGGTGTAAATAGTATTTGACCTAGGGTTCTTCCATACATGTCCATTTTTGATACCTTTTACCATTTGGCTTGTGAAATGCACATGATGTGAAATAAATTCTTGAAAATGTTTGTGATGATTCTTGACTCATTGATGTTTATTTCCATGTAAATTTCATGAGTTTTTGATACCTGGTCATTGAGCAGCAAATTTTGGAACTTAGGTGTGACAATTTGTGTCACACCTCATTATGTCAACTTGCTGGATTTTTTTGAGTGACCTATACTTGTTAGAATAATATGAAATTTTGCATGATGTTTCATTAACATGTTAAGATGTTGTATGAATTTTTGTGGAATTTTATGTAGCATTTTCAAATTGATTGCTATTTTTCATCTCTGGTGGTCAAATTTACAAGTTCATGTGACATAGGTTGGTAGATTGATTGAGAAATGCTCATATGGTATTGAATGATCATGAAATTTAATATGCTGGTAGTAGACACATGTTAGGACCTCCCTGTTTTGGTCTCATCCATTTCTTTATTGTCTTCATTGAGTTATGAATTTTTGAAGTGGAAGCATGTGTTGATGTTGTGATTTGGAGCCTATAATTGTGACTGTTTTTGTTGATTTTCATTGACATGGTTCCATTTGCCCAAATGAGTTCAAATTTGACATGGTAGACCTTGAATACCCCCTGTTTATGTGTAAATTATTTGAGAATTTTTGGAATTGTTTTGGTATGGATTTAAATGCAATAGTTCTGTTTGTATGCTTGATGCTTCATATGAACCAATGTGCCTTGTTTTGTGCATAACATGAACATGATGGATGATATAGACATGAGACCAATGATGTTTGCTCTTGCTTGATGTTAATTTGAGATTGGTTGATGAATACCTTGCTGTTTTAAATTTTTTCTTGCTTTTGGACCCTAGGCTTGGCCTAGTGGTCTAGTTGCTAATGTTTGCTTGATTTTTCAGGATCAAAAAGCAATGCACATGGAAAATGTTTCAAATCAATTTTTATTGATGTTGTGGATGTTTGTACACTAACATAGCATTGTTTTGTAGGTGTTGAATCTTGGGCTTAGACCTTAAGCTTGCTTTGTGTTGTGCATTGAGCTGTTTAGATGGATTGATTGAATACTTGTTGTTTATGGTTTGTCTGTCTGAATACTGACTGTGTTTGATTGTTTCCAGGTACTTTTAGTTGCTCAGTTCCTTGTGAACTTTTGCTTTGCTTTGCTTAAGCAACTTGCATTGAGGTAGGTCCTCTTGACTTCATGTAGTCTGGAGACCCGGCTGTTACCGGGCCGGGCAAATTGTCTGAAGTCCTCCTTAAGAGGCAATGATTGTGTATGTTTAATTTTAAGCCCAAGCAGGAAAAGTCCTTCAAGTAAGGCAATTGGTGGAAGGTAGGGACAAGCAGTCTGTCCCCCACTATTCAGTGAGTCTTCTCCTTGCTCCCATTACATGGTTGTAGCATTGAGATCAAAAGCCCAAGATCTGTGCAGTGCACATTGTGTCAGAGTCATCGAGTATAGAAGGGTTCCCCTATTCTGGACCCATGCTCATTTGTCAGCTCTCCCTGGTTAGGGATAACAGCTGTGAGGTCTCATCCTCACTTCACCCATCATCTGCTTCACCTTAGCCTCGTAATGGCAAGGTTAAGAGCAAACACAGCCCGTACAGACGACTTGCTGAGGCAGTCAAACCTATTGTGTGAGCCCCTTGTTTTGGCTATAGTGCGTGCTATGTGAATCTCTGATTGACATGCTTGTTTGAGATGCCTGTTCTCATTTGATATATGATGTATGCTTGTATGCTTTCTTCTTTCCTGGTTAGGATTAGATCGCATTGATGTAAGTAGGATAGAAAACTGAACTTAGGGTTAACGATGCATGACAACATTAGGCTCGAGTCTCAGCTCCCTAGTCGTGTGTCTTTCCCCGGTTTCTGGTTAGCAATTCAATCCCTTTCAGGGGAACTACATCGCCCTGATCCTCGTGCCAGACGAGGTATGTAGGCAGGTGGTCGTGCGAGACCACTCCGGGCAACCTTTTTCTTTTTGCGTGTGTTTACTTGTTATCTGACTGTATGTTTGGGTTCGGATGCCGACGTAAGCCCAGTGATTGGCTGTCGGGCTCCACGTTTGCCCTTTTGAATGTGTTTTGGTTCGGATGCCGACGTAATTCCATCCAGTGGTTGTCGGGCTCCATGTTTGCCACCCTTGCTTGTTTGGTGTTTTGTGTTGTTTGGTGTTTTGTGTTGTTTGGCGTGCGTAAGCCGAACTACAGTGGCTCTGATTCTTGTTCCAGACAAGATATGTAGGCATAAGGTGCGATACCTTATCGAGCTCGTTCCTCTTAACCCCACCTGCGTTCCCTTGTGTGTGTGTGTGATGTTTAGCAACCTATTCTTTATTCTAGGACGTGGATCCCGTCGAGTACGACGGACGTGAGGGGTGCTAATACCTTCCCCTTGCGTAACCGACTCCCTTACCCTTTCTCTCTGGTCGCGAGACCATTTCCTTTCCAGGTTTCTCTGAGCGTTTCCTTTCCCTATTTTGGGATAAATAACGCGCAGTGGCGGCTCTGTGTGTGTTTTATTCTTGAGTCTCGCCGGTTGATTTTTCGCAGGATGCGACACCTCTTTGCCGGGTCTGACAGGCATGGTTAATTATTTTCCCATCAGAGTGCAAATTGTTCGTCTGTTCTTGGTATTCAATCACTCTTCATCCTGGTCATCTGAAAGCCGAGGCTATTCATATCAACAGGTTCACAGTGGATTGAATAGGGGCAGCTGTAACATCTCAAAATTTGCCCTCCTCTCTTGGGACTAGCTTAACATATTGCATATCATTTTGTAGGTCATTAGGTATTACATATTTTCATATCATGTGGCTACATTAAGCAAGTCATCCACATGGGTCTTGATCAGAAGATAAAGAGGTTGATATATTCAAGCCTGAGGGTTTCATTGAATGGATTGATCACTAACCATCTGAGGGTTTGTGCTTCAAATTAGGGTTTCTTGATTCCTCAAGGAGATTGATCATCATCTTGGTTGAAATGGTACATCATCATCATCATGGTCTTATCATCATCCAAGAGATTCATTATGCCTGATCAGATGCCTTGGGATTAGGGTTTTGACCATTGGTCAACCCTAATCATCTGAATTGTGCCAATCAGGGCTTGTTAAGGAGATGAGGTCTTCATTGAGATGAGAGATCATTCTAGGGTTTTTATTGAGCTTATGGAAGCTAGGGTTTCATCATTAAGCCATTTCATCAGGAGATTGAGGCTCAAGATCATCAGTACATAGCCAATTCATCTATCAGTCAACAAAAGTCAACCAAAGGTCAACTGATGGATTTGGAGGTGGGAGAGAGTTAGAGACACTTCATTCTTGTCCAAACAAGTTTCATTTGACATTTCAAACATCAACAATGAATAAAATAAAGTCAGATGAAAACTTTCCCAAAATAGAAAGTGACTTGTAATTCAAAATTGCCAAAAATGGAAAGGTTTTCTCCTTAAAATTACATGTCCAAAAATGCTTCAAATGAAATTTTGTTCAACATGAAAGTTGTAGATCTTGCTCTCACCTTTCCAAAAAGTCCAAGAACATGAATTTCGCATTTGTGGTTGGCAAGTTATGATCAAATCATTGTCAAGAAAAGTTGAATTTCAAAGTTGGATAACTTTCACACCAAATGGCCAAATGAAGTGGGACTTTTTGGAGCAAATTTCTTTTGATCTCCTCTATTCAATTCATGCATCACATTTCATTAAAACTCATCACACAAAAAGTGCATTTTTCATGTGAACTTAATTTGGATAATGGAGGGAAAAAGTGAATTTGAGAAATATGCATTGTTTTCATGTTTTTCCAATTGCCTTGGCTTAGGAACATCATTTGCAATTGGTCCAAACCAGAAAATTTCATTGTTACATTGATTTTCACAAGGAAGGGTGAATTGGCCGATTTGCAATTTAGCATAAAACTTGATTTCCATTAATCACTTGCATTAACACTAAACATGATTAGCAACATGTTTAACATCACATATAAAAGCATAATCATAACTGTTTCATTGCTAATCATAACAGAATTTGGAAATTGAGATCTAGATCCAAAACTTTTCATCTTTTCTCTCTCACTTTTTCTGCAATTTTCTTCACAAACCTTGCCAAGATCTTCATCAATCCTTCATCCATGAGCATAATGGAAGCTTATTGAAGCAAGATCTCATCATTTTCGTGTCAATTCAAGGACTGTCAAAGTGAGCTTCATCAATGGCAAATGGAGATTTGAGCTAAATCGTGTATAATCAACATCAAAGCCTCGCTTCATTCACTCATACAAGCCTTGAAGATCATTTGTTTCAGCACCACAAGGCCAGAAAACCTCAAATTCATAACTGCAATTCCAACAAGGTCAGTTTTCGACTTGCCTAATTCTTGAAATTGATGGATGTGTTTGATAGATCTTTCTTAGTAGAGTAATCTGCAAGTTGAACCACTGAATTTCATCAAGAAATGAATGAGTTATGTTGATTTGAAGTTTGATGCACCAAAATGTTTCCCTTCGAATCTATTGATTTAGGAAGAGTTAGGTTAAAATGATTTGAGATTGTTAATGTACATTGAGAGAGGATTCTAGTGATATGCGTTTTGTTGATTTTGGTGAACATTTGTTCTTGAGCTATGAATGTGTGAAGAACGCGTATGAAGCTTTAGGTTTTTCCAGAATTTGGCGTTTTGATCCATAATCTCGCTCATTTGCATGCGTTTTGTGTTTGTATGCCATGCGTCCAATTAAGCCGTGCCACGTCGTTTAAATGAAACGACGCGTTTCATGTAAGCGCGCTGAATTTGAATTGTAAGCCGGTTCGATACCTGGCTCAAGCACATTCACATATTTGGCTTGGCATTTTTTTTTCTCATATGCTCTCATGATTACAAGCCTTTCCATGTCATTTTTTATTTTTCATCCACATTCCAAAAATCATATCTCATGGAATAATGATCCAAATTGACTGGAATTTTTTGCACAATGATCCTTGCCATGTCTACTATTTTTTGATGATTTTTTGCAAAAATTGTGCACGTGTGGTTTTCTGAATGGCCTAGGGTTTGTTCATACATATGGTTACTTGCACCTTGCTTGATATTTTGATCATGAAATGATGATGCTTGATCCAAAATTCTTGAAATTTTGCATGTGTAAAATAGACATCTCAATGAACATTTTAGTATAGAATTTGTGATTTTTGCTTTCCTGGTTGATGAGATATGAGCTGTTGAGTCTAGATGTGACAATTTGTGTCACACCATTTCTTGCTTGACTTCCTGATTTTATTTGCCTTGCCATATGAACTTGGATTGATGTGAATTTTTGCATGTTGACTCCTCTGGATGTTAGGTTCACTTGTGAATTTTTGTGGAATTTTTGGATGCATTTCCAATTTGTTTGAGAATTTCCTTTCTGTTTGACCAAATGTGGACCTTTTGTGAGTCATGATCTTAAATGATTTTTGAAATTCTTGATATGTATTGGATGGACTTGAAATTTTGTGGAGTGATTCTAGACACTTTAAAGTTTTCCATGGCTTTGGTTTGGTGCATTTATCATGTTCCTACTCTATTTTATGCTTGCTTGAGGTTGATGTATGATTTTGTGCCTTGTATGAGCTTGTATATGCATACCTTGACTTGATGAATTTAATTGACTTGCTTCCCTTTGTCCAAATGGCTTGAAATTTGGTGTGATGATTCTTTAATGAGTTCTGTTTAGCCATGATTTTCCTGGGGATTTATTGAATTATTTTTGATTGGATTTGGATTGATTCATTCTGTTTGGTCCAATGAGCTTTGAAATTGCACAGTTTGCCTTATATGCTTTGTGAAATGAAATTGGTGTATGATATGAATGTGACACCACTTGGACATTGTTCTAAATTGATTGAACTTGATTTGTACAAATTTTCATGTTCTGTTTTGAAATATTTCTCCCTTTTTGACCCTAGGCTTTGTCCTAGGGGTTTGCTTCTCATGTTTGAGTTGTGTTTTCAGGACAAAAAGCATATGGCATGGAGGAATTAATTCACTTGGCTTGAGTTGATTGTTTGATTGATGTTGATTAACATTAAGTTTGTTTTGCAGGTGGCTTCTAAGTCATTTGTGTTGAGCCTTGGCTTATGCTTTGCTTGATGCATTGCTTGTGTACAGTTAACTGTTGACTTTTAGTTTGTCTGTTTGACTGTTTGAGCTGTGTACTGATTATGTTAGATTGTTTTCAGGTACATTAGTTGCTATAGTTCCTTTGTGAACTTGCTTTTTGCTGTTGCTTGGTTGCTTAACCAATTGAGGTAGAACTCACTAACTCCATGTAGTCTAGAAGACCTGGCCTGTTACTTGGCCAGGCACCTGTCTGAAGTCCTCCTTAAGAGGCAATGTTTGTGATTGTTTATCTTTGTCCCCAAGCAGGAAAAGACCTTTGTTAAGGCAATTGGCAGATACAAGAGATGTGCAATCCATCTCCTGCTATTCAGTTGAGTCATCCCTTTGCTCACACAACTGGTGTTGATGCATTGCGGATAGTAACCCAAGATCCTTGTACGGTTGTACAGTTGAGTCAGTCATAAGTGTAGAAGGGTTCCCACTTTCTGAACCCACACTTCCTTTGTCTGAAGCTCTCCCTGGCCAGGGATAAGAGCTGTGAGGCACACCCCTCACTTCCTATTTCATCTGCTTCACCCTAACTCTCAATGTTAGGGTTAAGAGCTAACATCACCCTGATACAGTTGGCTTGCTTTTGCAGCCTAACCCTTGTGTGAGCCCACCTTTGTCTGTATATAGTGTGTGCTAATTGTGTATGTTTGCTTCGTTTTGATTGTGCTTGCATGCTTTGCTTTGCCTGGTTAGGATTAGCTTGCTGCTTGTGCAAGATAGATAGAAAACTCAACCTAGGACCATTGTGGAATACATGATAACTATTAGGCTCGAGTCAGTCTCCCTTCTAGTTGGTCATTTCCCAGTCTCTGGTTAGGAGATAGTTTCTCCCCTGTTAAGGGGAACTACGTTGCCCTGATCCTCATACCAGATGAGGTACGTAGGCAGGAGGTCGTACGAGATCTCTTCGGGCACCCTTTTTTCTTTTTGTGTGTGTTTGCTTGACAGTTGCTAGGCTCGAGTTCCAGACTCCTTAGTAACTTGTTGTTTGTTTCTTCTTGCGTGTGTTAGGAGATGGATGTAAGCCCAGCGATTGGCATTCCGTATCCTTTTGTTGTGTTCTTGGAGTCCGGTATAAGTCCATCAAGTGGCATCTGGTTTCCAGTGTGGGTTTGTTTGGTTCGGAAGCTGATGTAAGTCCAGCGATTGGCATTCGGGTTCCATGTTTGCCTGTGTGTGTTTTGTTTTGTTTGGCGTGCGTGAGCCGAACTACGGTAGCTCTGATTCCTATTCCAGATGAGATACGTAGGCATAGGACGCGATATCCTAGCGAGCCCTCTCCCCTCTTCCTCCACCTGTGTTGTCTTCAGTGTGTGTGTGTGATGTTTGTTTTAGCAACCTTTTTTCTATCGTTTGAGCGTGGATCCCTTCGAGTACGACGGATGCGTAGGGGTGCTAATACCTTCCCTTCGCATAACCGACTCCCGATCCCATTCTCTTTGGTCGCGAGACCATGCTTTTCCCAGGTTTACTTCGAGCGTTTCCTTTCCCTCCTTTGGGATAAATAACGCACGGTGGCGGCTCTGTGTTGTTTGTTTTAGTCCGCCGGTTGTTTTTCGCGGATGCGACAACAGGGAATTCAAAATTTGGGGAAGGAGAAGGATCATTGTATTCAATGAGGTTAGGAACCAACCTGCATAATGATTTGATATTTCGATTTTAGAGAAGTGAATTTGTGACCAAATATCATGTAGATGGACAATTAAATTGTTTATTTATGTATTTTGTGATTACCATTTTCAGAAAAAAGCAAAAAGTAAAATAAACATCAGAGATGTGGATGAATAGAATAAATTTTATTGATGATCAATTTAAAATGCCCAAGCAATGTTCACTTCTCCCTTAGGCATACAAGAAGGATTTTAAAATATAAAAGCAGTTACGTAGATCGATGCAAAATAACAGGAATATCAACAGCAGTCCAATTGTTGCATGTCTGTCCATGCGTCACAAAGTTGGTGCAGTCTTCCTCTTCATTGTCCTCTAGCACAACAGCTAAGTTTTGTTCATTCCCATGAATGAACCCTCCGCTACAGAAACTGAGTTGCATCTCTTCAAATCCAACGGTTGACGAGCCCTTTTGGAACCCCAAACCAGTTCTTCCCTTGTTCTCGACGACCTCTACCACGCGCCCCCACTGATCAACATGACCTTCTTCAGTAATCTTCTGTGCATCTTTCAGAGAGGACATAGGTGCCCCAACTCTCTTCTCAGCAGCAATAGATAAGGCTTGGAACAGAGTCCCAACCTCATCCTCAGCTTCTACATATGAAAAAGATGACAGATGGCTAACCAACAGCGCTTTCTCTCCTCCCACGATCACCAACTTGCCATTCTTAACAAACTTGAGCTTTTGATATAGAGTGGATGTAACAGTCCCTGCCTCATGAATCCATGGTCTTCCTAATAAACAACTATAGGCCGGATGAATATCCATTACTTGGAAAGTAATTTGAAAATCACTCGGACCTATCTTGACTGGAAGGTCCACTTCTCCAATGACCGTCTTGCGCGAGCCATCAAAGGCTTTTACAATTACTCCACTGTACCTCATGGGAACTCCTTGATAAGATAACTTTGACAATGTTGACTTTGGAAGCACATTGAGTGACGACACAATGTCAACTAGCACGTTTGACAAAGCATCTTCTTTGCAAATCATTGAAATATGCAAAGCCAAATTGTGATTTCTTCCCTCCTCAGGGAGTTCTTCATCGCAAAATCTCAAATTATTGCATGAAGTGATGTTAGCCACAATATGATTAAACTGATCCACAGTAACATCCTGCTCCACGTATGCCTGTTCAAGAACTCTCTGGAGTGCTTCTCTGTGCGCTTCAGAATTTAAAAGCAGAGACATCACAGAAATCTTTGAGGGGGTCTAGAGCAACTGCTCAACCATGTTGAATTCACTCTTCTTGATCAGTCGGAGTACCTTATCATCATCACTATTGGCTTTCAAATTGCTGGATTCACCAGACTTATCTCTTGAACAACCAACAGGATCTACACTAGGCACCCCCGCCTTCTTACCAACAACAGTTTCTTCCTTATTCTCCGGGAACACCGGTCCAAAAACTCGACAATTGCAGGTCACCTTCGTAACATGTGCAATGCTCACCACTGAACTGGTCGTAGGCAACGGGACCTCTTGACCATTCTCCATCATTGTAGCATTGTATTGATACAATACAGCCTTATCAGATACATACAAGACTGGGCCTGCCAACCGTATTACCAACGATGAAACTGATCTATTGCTGACGCTCTGGCTCTTGCTGCTATCATACTGAATCACCAACTGCTCTGGTTGTTTAAAAACGGGAACAATGACATTAACATCGTCATCTACATGACGGGTTTGAAAATTTTGGATCATGCCTTCATCCATCAGACGCTAGATGTCCTTTTTCACTACAACACACCCCCTTGGGTTCACACTACAAATATCACAACCATCGTGATCATGTTCACAGTTACTCACCAAACAGATATTTTTATGCATTTGCACCAAAGATCTTCGGATAAACCGAACATCGAAAACCTTGAATTCACCTGGACAACCGTCCACCATGTTCACTGAAGAACTCCCATGAGCGGGCAAAGGATTAGCTTTCACATTTGGCGCGCGGTCTTCAAAAGACACCATGCCATTCTTCATAAGCTTTTGCACCTCATACTTCAGCGGATAACAGTTCTCAATATCGTGCCCAGGTGCACCCTGGTGAAAAGCACAACGAAGTTCGGGTTTATACCACCAAGGAAGTGGTTCTGGGATTTGCGGCGGATTCCTCGGTTGAATCAAATTTTTGAGGACCAGGGATGGATACAACTCTGCGTATGACATAGGAATTGGGTCAAAAGAGACCTTCTTCCTCTCAAAGTTATGTTGCTGGTGATGATTGTTGTTGGAATTGTTGTTGTTGTAGGTGTTTGTTCTTTGTTGCGGTTGTTGTTGTTGACGTTGATTTTGATATTGTTATTGTTGTTGTTGAATTGGTATTGTTTGCTGATTTGAAAATACTGGAATGACGGAAGATACTTGGTGATGATGATGACAGGCTGGTGGATTTCTTCTTGCTTGAGGCATCATCTGCCTCCCACTTGAAATTGCATTGGTCTCATTATCCTTCCTCTTGCTGAAACTACTCCCATACTTCTTGTTGGTTGACGCCTCATCTTTCAACAATCGTCCTTCACGGACCCCTTCTTCAAGTCTCATCCCCATATTTACCATTTCGATAAAATCACTTGGGGCACTGGCGATCATACGTTCATAATAAAATGAACTCAGGGTTTTCAGAAAGATTTTCGTCTTCTCCTTCTCTTCCAAAGGAGGAGTGATCTGGGCAGCTAACTCCCTCCAACGCTGGGCGTACTCTTTGAATGTCTCCTTATCTTTCTGAGACATGGACCTCAGTTGGTCCCTATCTGGCGCCATATCCACGTTGTACTTTTACTGTTTCACGAAAGCCTCACCTAGGTCATTGAAAGTGTGGATGCTTGCACTATCTAACCCCATATACCAACGGAGTGCAGCACCTGTCAGGCTATCCTGGAAATAGTGAATCATTAGTTGGTCATTATCTGTTTGGGTTGACATCTTGCGGGCATACATCAAAAGATGACTGAGTGGATACGAGTTCCCTTTGTACTTCTCAAAGTCAGACACTTTGAATTTCACTAGGATTTTCACATTGGACACTAAGCATAGTTCAACAGCACTCTTCCCAAACAGATCTTTGCCTCTCAGCGTTTTAAATTCCTTGTGCAGCTCAAGAAATTGGTCCTTCATTTTGTAGCGGGAAATTCATGATCAGCAAGCTATTAACAAGCTAAAGATCAATTATCAAGAGTCGCCACCGCGATTTTATTGTTTCCAAGGGAAAAGGGAAAAAATGCGAACAAAACCCAAATAATAAGAAGTTTTCAAAAAAAAGTAATAAAAGTCAGAGATCACAGGTAAGGGGGTTGGTTACACAGAGGGAAGGTGTTAGCACCCAAAGTGTCCTAGGTACTCCTAGGGAGCCCTTTTTGTGTGCATATGTACTTGGTATAAAGTGATGTTTACAAATAAATAGAATGAGGGGATGAGAAAATAATTCATTAATTATATTTTTGTGTTTGACAAGACCTTCGGTCTTGTGCCTACGTACCAACATAAAAATGAGGGATCAAAACCTCGTAGTTCTTGCTATAAGTTTCAAAATGAGTGCGTTGGTTTTAACAAAAATTAGGTTTGAAAGGCATAAAGGCGTAAAATGATTTGAATGAGTTAGTTCTTTTTGGCTTTTTGAAAGTTTTAAGTCAAGTATAGTTAAGTTTATTCACAAGTTTGATTTAAGAAAATAAGTTTGAAAATGCAATGGCATAAGGCAAAAGTTTCTACCTTTTGCAAAAGTGGTCAAAGTTTAGAACAAAAGTGGGTCACACAAAGAAAGTTTAAAAAATGGAGGGAGATATTTTGAAATTAAAAAATGGGGAGAAGATGAAGAGACTACCTTATGCACAAAAGTTTAAAAGTTTAAAGTTGAAAAGATCTAACCAAATGGGAGCAATCCAATAGACAAGTATGTCAATAGAAACCCAAAATTCCCTTGGACTTTTTTAGAATCAAGCAATCACACAAATACACAATTATATCAATCTTGAAGAGCAAAGGCATCAAATAAAGATGGCCTCATCCAAGCTTCTCCTCTTCAAAGATCTTCTTCAAAATAGACCATGTAACAAATGAATCTAGAGAGATTTTGAATGATGTATCAGATGAATTCAAACTTACAAGTTCTTGGTTCTTCAACAAATTGGCATTGGCCAAGTCCATTAGCAAAGGAATGTTGCCTAAGTTCTAAGTCCAATTGGGGAGATCAAAACAACAGTCCACTCAAATGTCTTTTAAGGTTTTTTGTTATTATTATGTGCATTAGTGGTCAAAGACCAAACAAATAAGCAAACAAAATAATATCACACAATATGGTCCAAATGGACAAAGGGAAAATTACATTAACATAAACAATTAGAATGATATATACAATGGTAAATGAAATAAAGTGCTAAAGATAAATTGCATTAAAGTAAAAGCTTGAAATTAAAAGTTAATGGTTAGTAAGTTAGAAGTTAGTTTTGTTTTGCTTTTGATTTCAAGACATTCTTTGGAGAACACTCAACCCACTTGCCACAAGCATGGATCCCTAAACCAAAACATCTTCCAAAGGAAGGAAAGAAGGCAAAGTTTTCACACAATACCATGGAAGAGGGGAGACTTACAATCTCACTAACTAGAATGCTTATGCTTTATGTGTCACAAATTTTGCGCTATGTTAAGCAATCGTAATTGGACTTATGTAGAAGTCACAACTATTTGAGTCCGGGCAATAAACTTTCGGTGTTAATGCATGTTGGAGATATAGTATTAAGAACTATGCTCATTAAACATACCACACACAAAGAAATATGCAAAAGGTGTGGCCTAATATCATCCATACTCATGTTAATCTTTCAATCAACTAGCATTAGGATTTTTAGATGTCATTCGCCAATTGAAATGAATGGATGAAGAAAGGGAATTAGATGAAGAGGGAAAGTGATGAATGAGATCACAAATTGGTCAAAGGAGGACTTTTGTCAAATTAATATTATTCATTCATTTTGGGAGATAGAATGTGCATTCCATCAATCCCCTAAATCCAATAATATTAACTTGACAAAGTCAAATCAACCTTGACCAAGGCCCAACAACTAATGAGAAACTCAAATAAGTCAATCCAAATGGTCAACACAATTAAACTGACATTTATTCAATTAAAAATATTAAAATAAAGCATTAATTTCAAATATGTTTTTCCCAAATTCTAAAATCACATCAAAACACCAAATAAATGGCCATGTGATTTATCATAGGTCAAACAAGATCAAAGTACCTTGGATAAAAAAATTTATAATTTTTGGACACTTAAAATTATTTTTAAACAATTAAAAACAAATGAAAAATCAATTAATTCATGAAAAAAATTAATAATGATCCAAAAAATAATTTTAATTCAGAATATGAAAGTGAAAAATATTTGAAATTTTTCAGTGAAAGTCCCATATTTTTTGGATCAATATTAAATTTATTATGAATTATTGAAAATAATGGAAATAAAATAAAATCAGAAAATTGCTAAAATACGTGGACCATCAGATCTCCCTCATTAATTGAGGTGGCAGATCTGATGATCCACAGTGCACGTTCCACCAATGCCTGAGTCAACTGCGTGGCAAACATGGTATTTAAAAGAAACGACTAAGATTATAACGTGGAGCAAGGATCCTGTGGCTCAGACCTAAGACACTTCATCACCGGAGCCAGAGCTCCGGTTGTCTTCTCCAGCGAGCTTCGCCGGACTGGTCAACACGAACCATCACCAAAATTTCAAACAGGGATATGATTTAAAAAAAAAACATCACTGAGCACGAATATCACCTCAATTTCTTCCAATTCCAACTTTATTGAGAGATATGTGGAATTGAAAAATGAGGTTCATGATCTGAGTTGCTTCGATTTGACCTCAAAGCAACTCAAACATCTTGCCTACATTGGTAGGAATTCATCCAACACAATAATCAGGAGAATTTAGCAAGAAACAAGGAGAATCGAAGAAATCAAAAATTCTGCAAATTACCTTCAATGGAGGTCTGAGCTTGCTAGATCTTGATCTGAATTGTGCTTGGCTTCACTTCAATTGCTTGCAGAAGAGGAATGGAATGTCTTAAAGTCAATGGACTCCTGGAGAATTGAATTCCAAAACAGTGGAGATTCAAGCTCAAATTCAACTGAATTTTTCAGGTTTATCCTCTCAATGTGAAGGGTTTTCTGTGGGGATTCAAAGCTGGCGCAAGGTGTGTGTCATTTCTGAGCAAGTGCAGTTCAATTTATAGAGAATTCAAATGATAATTGCACACTCCTCTAACTTTCCAATTTTGGCCAAATGATGTAAGCAAGCTGCATGGGCATGCATAGGCCCATCAAATGATTGCTGAAAGTCCAAATTTGAAGTTCTGATGTGTTGAAGCAAGCTTGGAATGCAAGGCAATTAAACATTGATACTTGAAGTTGGATCCATGACACATGATACCAGCCTGTTTAAGCCATGCGCAACCTATGCATTTCTCATCCAAAATGAATGAATTTTAGCTCTTTGGAAAGGTGAGATCTAGAGGAACAAGTTTTATGTTGAACACTTTCTCATTTAGATATTGTAACTTGGATATATTTGAGGTGGAAGTTTGGAAAATTTTGACATATCAAAATTTTTCTAAGTGCCAAGCCATATGTCTCAATATTCCACCTTGCTTAACTTTTTTATAGAAGCTTCAAATGAGAAATGTGTCTTCATCAAAGTTGTAGCTCTATAAAATACCTTCAAAATGGTCACCAATTTAATGTCATTTGGATTTGAAATGATAGAGTTATGCATTTTTGAAGTTTGGCAAAATCACTTGATCAATGATATAGCTCAAAAGTGACTTATAATGTAACCTCATATCACATGTGCATAAAAGTTGAATTAGCCCTCACTCCAAACATAAAGGTTGAAGTAGACACATTGAATTTGGTTGTGAAACTTGGAAATATTTCATCTCATAAACATTGAGCAAGTTATGGCCTTGGGAAGTTGACTTTCAAATTAGGGTTTAGACAAAATGACCTATAATGTTTCATCATAGAAAATGATTTTCCAAGAAAAACTAGATCTAGGTGTCAATATGAAAGTTGTTTATAATGTAGTTTAGAGTAAGTTTTCTCTTGGAATAATTTTCATATGGTGAAAATTGTAGGAGATAGGGTCTAGGGAGACCCAGTTTTGATTAGATGAATTCATCTGGCCAACCACCATCAACCAACTTGCTAATTTCCAATTCTCTTGACTTTATTAGCTCATGGTAGATCATATATGCATAAGATGATGAATTTTGAAGTGTCCCTTGAGAAGTTTGATCAATTGGTGAGATAGCTTGTTGGAGAAGTTACTCAAGATACCCAGTCAAACTAGGGTTTCCAAGGAAAATCACCCTCAAACTCTTGAAGCAAACTTGATCAATATAACATGTAGAAACAAATGGGACTCATATATGATGCTTATAACCACTATTGAATCAATTCTTGATTGTGCTCTTTGTTCATGAGGGTCTCAAACCCTAGATGTGATCAATGAATCAAGGAGTTCATGTCCCTACCTGAAAGAGTTAGATAGATACAAAGACATATTTTTGGTATTTTGGTTAGTGAAATGATAAAATAAAAGGTTAATATAATCACATGATGCTTGGTGATCTCTCCCAAAACAAACCCAATGAAAGGGGTAAGGAGGATGCCAAGATATGATCCCAATGCTAATTCTTATGATGGAATTGCATGAGGGATCTTAGGGTCAAAATTGGGGTCTTACAGTTGCCCCTATTTAAGGACATTCTAACTGAGGAGGTGAAGGTTAAAATCTTCGGCTCGATTCAATAGAATGGTCTTAAATAACAACATAGAGAAACGAATTTTGGTCCCTAAGAGACCTCATGATGCATATGATATGAATGCAAAAGTTAATGCTTTATGGGGAAATATTTCCGCAAAGGAAAAGAAATCAGAGAGACCGAAAGTCCATAGGAGCACAATGCATTCCATAAGGAAAACTCACTGGGGAGACATAGACTCTGAGGGGATAAAAAGGAGTTATGTGTAGGTTAGACTACGACTTAAAACTACTGGGGGACTCGAGGGGATCCATACAAAATGGAAAGACTCAGTCGAGGAAACACAAGCAACGTCTGCAAGAGATACGAATAAGTCAGGATAACACTAAAATATTCGACTCATGCAGGGGAAACCAAAAACAAATGCAGGGAATACGAGTAAGATTGAAATACTCGACTCATGCTGGAGACAAAATGATTCCACTAAGGAAAACGCACTCAACTCAACTGTGGAAGAAATAAACTTCAACGCAGGAGGAGCAGAAATCTATTACCTACTACCTGTTACTGGGTAAGGAGATAATAAAGATCTGACAGGGAGAACATCTGTCATCGGTTAGGATGAACATATCAAGGATGACTCGCTAAGGAAAGCCAAGAGGGAATATTCATTACCGGTTACTGAGTAAGAATAGCCTTACTAGGGAAAACTGCTGAAAATAGGATTTATAACTACCAGTTACTGGGCAGAATACCAAGGGGTGAGAGTATCTGTCATCGGTTAGGATGAACATATCAAGGATAAACTCGACAGGGAAGAAAATCCGTCACCGGTTAGGATGAACATATCAAGGATAGACTTTCCTGGGGATGTCAAGGAGGATATCCTTCATCGGTTAGGATGAACATATCAATGATATACCAACTGAACAGAAGGGAATTACATCTATCGAAAACTGGATAGAAAACAGTCGGAGAGAGAATCCGTCACCGGTTAGGTGGAACATATCAAGGATAAAACTCTACGAGGGGAAACCAAAAACAACTGCAGGGATTACGAGTAAGATTGAAATACTCGACTCACGCTGGAGACAAAACGATTCCACTAAGGAAAACGCACTCAACTCAACTAGGGAAGAAATAGACTTCAACATAGGAGGAGTAGAAATCTATTACCTACTACCTATTACTGGGTAAGGAGATAATAAAGATCTGACAAGGAGAGCATTCGTCATCGGTTAGGATGAACATATCAAGGATGACTCGCTGAGGAAATCCAGGAGGGAATATTCATTACCGGTTACTGAGTAAGAATAGCCTTGCTGGGGAAAACTACTGAAAATAGGATTTACAACTACCAGTTACTAGGCAGAATGCCAAGGGGTGAGAGTATTCATCATCGGTTAGGATGAAAATATCAAGGATAAACTCGACAGGGAAGAAAATCCGTCACCAGTTAGGATGAACATATCAAGGATAGACTTGCCTGGGACTGTCAAGGAGGATATCCGTCATCGGTTAGGATGAACATATGAAGGATATACCAACTGAACAGAAGGGAATTACATCTATCGAAAACTGGATAGAAAACCGTAAGAGAGAGAATCCGTCACCGGTTAGGATGAACATATCAAGGATAAAACTCTGCGAGGGGACAAAGTAGGTTTTACAACTACCGGTTACTGGGTAGAAGACCAATCAAAAAGAAAATCCGTCACCGGTTAGGGTGAACATATCAAGGATAGACTCTGAAAAGGGGAACAATAGGATTTACAACTACCTGTTACCAGGTAGAAGACCAATCAAAGAGAAAATCTGTCAGCGACTAAGATGAACATAGACTCTGTTGAGGAGATAAAATAGGAATTACATCTATCAGTTACTGGATAGAATGCCACAGAAGAGAAAATCAGTCACTAGTTAAAGTGAACATATCAAGGATAGCCTTTGCATAGGAGAGAAGGTAGGATTTACGACTACTGGTTACTGAGTAGAATACCAACAAGGAGAAGAAAACCCGTCACCAGTTAAGATGAACATATCAAGGATTAACTCTTTGAGGAACAAAATAGGGATTACAACTACCTTTTTACTGGGTAGAATACCAACAAGGAAAAGGAAACCCGTCACCGGTTAAGATGAACATATAAAGGATTAACTCTCTGAGGAACAAAATAGGGATTACAACTACCTTTTTACTGGGTAGAATACCAAAGAAGAGAATATCCGTCACTGGTTAAGGTGAACATATCAAGGATAGACTCCTGTGGGGGAATGAAAGATATCTGTCACCGGTTAGGATGAACATATCAAGGATATACTTTCAGGGGACTCTACTGGAGAGAAAAAGGGTACTTTTGTCGGGTATTGGGCAAGAAGTAACAAACTGCAAACTAAGAAGAATATTACCAGTTACTGGGTAATAGACTCTTAGGGGACCCAAAATATCTATCTAGGTAAGAGCTGGAAAGAAAACATTTGATTAAGACTCAACCCAATGAGGACATAACTCAAGGGGAGTAATTCCATCCAGAAAATTTGATGGAGAGGAAACTGAAATAACAACCATCCACGAGGAAACAAACTCAGTGGGGAAACAAAGAAATGTTAAAGTCTTTTCGGCTTAGGGGCTGACACTCTATTTTTGAAGGAGGACAGACACCAGATGCGGTATGGGGATAAAGTACTGCCATAACAGAGAATGAGAATCTCAAAACAAGTTAAATATGAAGATGCAGGATATGAAAATCATGAATTTATATGAATGTATATGTATATGTGTATATGGTGATTATACTGACAAAACGGTCATAAAGGATACAAAAATGTCGCGAAGAAATTGAACCACCGGTACAATCCTCGGTCAATCCACGAAAAATCATGGAGACAAACTGCTGGAGAACAGAGAGATCAACATCCCAAAGGCTCAACCCTGGCTGGGGAGAAGAAATCTGCTGAGGATAAAACAATCCAAACCGTAGGGAATTTTAGGTCAACACCATAACAATGGGAGACAACCCTACTGGGGAACAAATCAAACTGCTGCTCAGGAACCAGGAGGAAACTCTGACGGGGAGCAAAGATACGACAATTGGTGGGGACACCAAGGCGATCTACTGGGGAGAGATTAAACATTTATGATGACCATCTACCTACTGAGGAAACAACGAACTCCGTTGGGAAGGCCGAAACTCTGATGGGGACAAGAACATGGCGCAACCAACTCAGCTAGGGAAAAAGAAAGGAACTCTATTGGGATGTACAAACATTCTGGAAACTTCACTGGGGAAAACAAAACACCACAGAGTATCCGAATCAACCAACTTAGTTGGGGATAAGGAAAGAAACTCCACCGGGGAATTGAATCCGTTAGCTGGGAATAACAACACTCTACTGAGGAAATGAATCAACACTGATGTTTAGAGATACCCGAAGAGTTACTTCTTGGGGAACCTCAGATGCTTCACATTTAAGATGTTGCTTCTTACTGAGATGCTGTTGATATTACTGTTACTTGCTTTGGAAAAGTTCTTGCTTTTATATATTAAAGAAAACTTGATTTTGAATTAAAAATTCAATTTCAAAATGATCATAATAAAATTTAAAACTATTGGCTGAAGTAAAATAAGAGTAGAAACAATTAGATAAAATCTCAACTTTATTTATTGGAATGGTAGTCTGTAAATGACAAGACTCCATAGACTTTACAAAGTTGAAAATGGTAATTTACATGGAAAAGGGTTACATTGAATACAAATGATCCTTAATCCTTCTACCAAATCTTGATATCCACTGTGCTCTTGACCACTTCTGGGATGATGAACTGATGTCAACCCTTGTGCTCAAACAAGTCTTCAAAATTACTGAAGATCAGCAGAATGCAGTTACTTGCCATAACCCCTAATTTTTGCCTAAGTTGCCCCAAGGTGGGGTACTCAACTTATCGGGAAATCATTTATGTTTTATGTCTCTAATTTTTGCCTGGATCGCCCTTTCGTGTTTTCAATCCATTGAGACGCTCATTTTTGCCTAAGCCGCACTTTCGGGTTTTCAACTTAGCGAGTTGTTCTTTTCTTTTTTTAGGAGAAGTATTTCTTGACTGCATCTGCGTTCACAAGTTGAGTGAACTCTTCACCATCCATAGTTGTAAGAATCAGGGCACCGCTTGAAAAGGCTCTCTTGACAACATATGGGCCTTCATAATTGGGAGTCCATTTTCCTCTGGAATCTGGCTTAAATGACAAAATCTTCTTGAGCACAAGGTCACCTTCTCTGAACACCCGAGGTTTGACCTTCTTATCAAAAGATTTCTTCATGCTTTGCTGATATAATTGACCATGACACATGGCAGTCAATCTCTTCTCCTCTATCAAATTCAACTGGTCAAACCTGGTCTGACACCATTCAGCTTCAGTCAACATGGCTTCCATGAGCATACGCATTGAAGGAATCTCAACCTCTACGGGGAGCACTGCTTCCATACCATATACAAGAGAGAAAGGGGTTGCCCCTATTGAAGTGCGGACAGATGTACGATACCCATGCAAAGCCAAAGGGAGCATCTCATGCCAATCCTTATACGTGACAACCATCTTCTGGATAATCTTCTTGATGTTCTTGTTCGCAACTTCAACAACCCCATTCATCTTGGGTCTATAGGGAGAAGAATTATGATGTGCAATCTTGAAGTCTTTGCAAAGAGCTTCCACCTTATTGTTATTCAAGTTCGATCAATTTTCAGTAATGATCTTACATGGCACACCATAACGGCATATGATCTAATTCTTAATAAACCTTACAACGACTTGCTTGGTTACATTTGCATATGATGTTGCTTCAACCCATTTGGTGAAGTAGTCAATTGCAACTAAAATGAAACGATGTCCATTTGAAGCTTTGCGCTCAATCATCCCAATCACATCAATTCCCCACATGGAGAAGGGCCATGGGGAAGAGATAACATTCAAAAGTGTCGAAGGAACATTGATCTTATCAGCATAAATTTGACACTTGTGGCACTTCTTCACAAATTTGCAACAGTCAGATTCCATTGTCATCCAATAGTAACCTGCTCGCAACATCTTCTTCACCATTGCATGTCCATTGGAATGAGTTCCAAAGGAACCTTCATGCACTTCAGTCATCAATAAGTCTACTTCGTATCTATCCACGCATTTGAGCAAAACTATGTCGATGTTTCTCTTGTACAGTACATCACCATTCAAGTAGAAGTTACCGGCTAATCTTCTCAAAGTCTTCTTATCTTTCAAAGATGCCCCAGACGGGTAAATCTGACTTTGGAGGAAACATTTGATATCGTAATATCACGGCTTCTCATCTTTGATCTCTTCAACAGCAAACACATGAGCTGGCCTATCAAGACGCTTCACAAATAAATTGGGAACTTCATTCAAATACTTCACTATAATCATTGATGTCAACGTTGCGAGAGCATCTGCCATCCGGTTTTCATCACGAGGGATATGATGAAACTCAACCTTTGTACAGAAAGTTGAAATCCTCCTCGCATAATCTCTATACGGTATCAAACTGGGCTGATTTATCTCCCATTCTTCTTTGATCTGATTCACAACCAAATCCGAATCACCGAAGACATCCAAATACTTGATTATGAGATTCATGGCTTCTTCAAGCCCCATAATGCAAGCTTCATATTCTGCCATGTTGTTTGTACACTTGAAAGTCAATCTAGCTGTGAATGGCAAATGCGTGCCTTGAGGAGTAATAATCACTGCCCCAATGCCATTTCCATATTGATTAACAGCTCCATTAAATACCATTCCCCAACGGGAACCAGGCTCTGGCCCTTCTTCTAGCAATGGTTCATCGCAATCCTTCATTTTCAAGTACAAAATCTCTTCATCGGGGAAATCATACTGCACTAACTGATAATCTTCAATTGGTTTGGTGAGCCAAATGGTCAGCCAAGATACTACCTCTGATCGCTTTGTGAGATCGGTATTCTATATCATACTCTTATAACAACATTTTCCAACGGGCAATTCTCCCAGTTAAAGCAGGCTTCTCAAATATATACTTGATTGGATCCATTTTAGATATCAACCAAGTGGTATGATTCAACATATACTGACGCAGACGCTTAGCAGCCCAAGCCAATGCGCAACAAGTCTTCTCAAGCATTGAATACCGAGTCTCACAGTCGTTGAACTTCTTACTGAGGTAGTAAATTGCAAATTCTTTCTTTCCAGTCTCATCTTGTTGACCTAGAACACAACCCATACTATCTTCGAGCACAGTCAGATACATGATCAACGGTCTTCCTTTAACAGGTGGAGACAAAATTGGAGGTTCAAGAAAATATTCTTTGATACTATCAAAAGCTTTCTGGCAGTCTTCGGTCCAATCACAAGACTGATCTTTCCGAAGAAGCTTGAATATAGGTGCACATGTGGCAGTCATGTGGAAAATGAATCTGGAAATATAATTCAAGCAGCCGAGAAAACCTCTGACTTGCTTCTCTGTTTTGGGCGCGGGCATCTCTTGTATTGCTTTGACCTTGGCAGGATTAACTTCAATACCTTTTTCGCTGACAATAAAGCCCAACAACTTATCAGAACGAACACCAAAAGTACACTTATTGGGATTCAAGCAGAGTTTATAATTCCTCAAACGCTGGAATAACTTCAACAAATGCTCAACATGTTCCTCTTCATCAATTGATTTAGTAATCATCTCATCGACATAAACCTCAATCTCTTTATTCATCATATCATGAAAAAGAGTAGTCATTGCTCTCTGGTAAGTTGCACCAGCATTCTTTAGACCGAAAGGCATCACTCTATAACAGAATGTTCCCTAGGGTATAATGCATGTGGTCTTCTCCATATCCTCGGGTGCCATCTTAATCTGATTATATCCGGAAAATCCATCCATAAACGAAAAGACTTTGAATTTAGCAGTATTGTCTACCAACATATCAATGTGTGGCAGAGGGAAATCATCTTTCGGACTGGCTTTATTCAAATCTCTATAATCAACACACATGCGGACTTTTCCATCTTTCTTCGGCACTGGAACAATATTGGCCACCCATTGCGGGTACTCAGTGGTTACAAGGAAACCGACATCAATATGCTTCTGCACTTCCTCTTTAATCTTCACAGCCATATCAGGATGCGTTCTTCTCAACTTCTGCTTGACTGACGGGCACTCTGGCTTCAACGACAATCTATGCTCCACGGTTTCAGAAACCAATCCAGGCGTGTCTTGATATGACCAAGCAAACACATCTGAATACTCTCGCAGAAGATCAATCAACCCCTTCTTAGCATCTGGAAAAAACGAGACCCAATCTTGACTTCCTTCACATCATCCTCGGAACCCAAGTTGACTAGCTCAATCTGCTCTTCAAATGGCTGAATAATCTTCTCATCTTGCTCAAGAAGACGAGACAATTCATCACTCACTTCTACATCACTTTCTTCCTTGGCTTCGAACACAGGGAATTCAAAATTTAGAGAAGGAGAAGGATCATTATATTCAATGGGGTTAGAAACCAACTTGCATAATGATTTGATATTTTGATTTTAGAGAAGTGAATTTGTGATCAAATATTATGCAGATGGACAATTATATTGTTTATTTATGTTTTTTGGTGATTACCATTTTCATAATAAAGCAAAAAGTAAAAACAAACATCAAAGATGTGGATGAATATAATTAATTTTATTGATGATCAATTTAAAATGCCCAAACAATGTTCACTTTTCCCTTAGGCATAGGAGAAGGATTTTAAAATATAAAAGCAATTACTTAGATCAATGCAAAATAACAGGAATGTCAACATCAGTCCAATTGTTGCATGCCTGTCCATGCGTTACAAAGTTGGTGCAGTCTTCCTCTTCATTGTCCTCTAGCACAACAGCTAAGTGTTGTTCATTCCCATGAATAAACCCTCTGCTATAGAAACTGAGTTGTATCTCTTCAGATCTAACGGTTGACGAGCCCTTATGGAACCCCAAACCAGTTCTTCGCTTGTTGTCGGTGACCTCTACCACGCGCCCCCACTGATCAACATGACCTTCTTCAGTAATCTTCTGCGCATCTTTCAGAGTGGACATAGGTTCCCCAACTCTCTTCTCAGCAGCAATAGATAAGGCTTGGAACAGCATTCCAACCTCATCCTCAGCTTCTACATGGGAAAAAGATGACAAATGGCTGACCAACGGCTCTTTCTCACCTCCCACAATCACCAACTTGCCATTCTTGACAAATTTGAGCTTCTGGTGTAGAGTGGAAGTAACAGCTCCTGCTTCATGAATCCACGACCTTCCCAACAAACAGCTATAGGCCGGGTGAATATCCATTACCTGGAAAGTAATCTGAAAATCACTCAGGCCTATCTTGACTGGAAGGTCCACTTCTCCAATGGAAGTCTTGCGAGAGCCATCAAAGGCTTTGACAATCACCCTATTGTACCTCATGGGAGCTCCTTGATAAGATAACTTTGACAATGTTGATTTTGGAAGCACATTGAGTGACGACCCAGTATCAACAAGCACGTTTGACAAAGCATCTTCTTTGCAATTCATCGAGATATGCAAAGCCAAATTGTGATTTCTTGCCTCCTCAGGGAGTTCTTCATCGAAAAGCTCAAATTGTTGCATGAAGTGATATTAGCTACAATATGATCAAATTGAGCCACAGTAACATCTTGCTCCACGTTTTCCGGTTCAAGAACTCTCTGGAACGCTTCTCTGTGTGCTTCAGAATTCAAAAGCAGAGACAACACGGAAATCTTAGAGGGGGTCTGGAGCAACTGCTCAACCACATTAAATTCACTCCTCTTGATCAGTCGGAGTACCTCATCATCATCATTATTGGTTTTCAAATTGCTGGATTCACCAGACTTATCAGATGCATACGGGACTAGGCCCGCCAACCGTATTACCAACGGCGAAACTGATCTATTGCTGACATTTTGGCTACTGCTGCTATCATACTGAATCACCAACCGCTCTGGTTGTGGGAACAATGACATTCACATCGTCATCTATATGACGGGATTGAAAAATCTGAATCATGCCTTCATCCATCAGACGCTGGATGTCCCTTTTCACGACAACACACCCTCTTGGGTTCACACTACAAATATCACAACTTTCATGATCATGTTCGCACTCACTCACCATACATATGTCCTTGTGTATTTGTACCAAGGATCCACGAATAAAACGCACATCAAAAACTTTGTATTCACCAGGACAACCGTCCACCATATTCACTGAGGTATTCTTAGGAGGGGGCAATGGATTAGCTTTCACATTAGGCGCCCGGTCTTCAAAAGACACCATGCCACTCTTCATAAGCTTTTGCACCTCATACTTCAGCGGATAACAGTTCTCTATATCGTGCCCAGGTGCACCCTGGTGAAAAGCACAACGAAGCTCAGGTTTGTACCACTAAGGAAGTGGTTCTGGTATCTGTGGTGGATTCCTCGGTTGAATCAAATTCTTGAGGACCAAGGATGGGTACAATTATGCATATTTCATAGGAATCGGGTCAAAAGAGACCTTCTTCCTTTCAAAATTTTGTTGCTGGTGATAATTGTTGTTGGAATTGTTGTTGTCGTAGATGTTTGCTCTTTGTTGCGGTTGTTGTTGTTACGGTTGTTGTTGTTGATGTTGATTTTGATACTGATGTTGTTGTTGTTGAACCGGTATTGCTGGTTGATTGGAGAATACTGGAATGACGGACGATACTTGATGATGATGATGTTGACGGGGTATTTGATTTCTTCTGGTTTGAGGCCTCCTCTGCCTCCCACTTAAAATAGCATTTGCCTCAAGGCAATTAAACATTGATACTTGAAGTTGGATCCATAACACATGATACCAGCCTGTTTAAGCCATATGCAGCCTATGCATTTCTCATCCAAAATGAATGAATCTTATCTCTTTGGAAAGGTGAGATCAAGAGGAATAAGTTTGATGTTTAACACTTTCTCATTTGCAGCTTGGAACTTGGAGATATTTGATGTGGAAGTTTGGAAAATTTTGATATATCAAAAATTTTCTAAGTGTCAAGCCATATGTCTCAATATTCCACCTTGCTTAACTTTTTATAGGAGCTTCAAATGAGAAACGTGTCTTCATCAAAGTTGTATCTCTCTCAAAGACATTCAAAATGGTCACCAATTTCATGTCATTTGGATTTGAAATGATAGAGTTATGTATTTTTGAAGTTTGGTAAAATCACTTGATCAATGATATAGGTCAAAAGTGACCTATAATGTAGCCTCATATCACATGTGCAAAGAAGTTGAATTATCCCTCACTCCAAAAATCAAAGTTGAAGTAGAAACATTGAATTTGATTTTTCAACTTGTAAATATTTCATATCATAAAAATTGAGCAAGTTATGACCTTGGGAAGTTGACTTTCAATTAGGGTTTAGACAAAATGACCTATAATGTTTCAATATAGAAAATTATTTTCCAAGCAAAACTAGCTCTAGGTCTCAACATGAGAGTTGTTTATAAAGTCATTTAGAGTAATTTTTATCTTGGAATCATTTTCATATGGTGAAAATTGTAGGAGATAGGGTCTAGAGAGACCCAGTTTTGATCAGATGAATTCATCTGGCCAACCACCATCAACCAACTTGCTAATTTCCAATTCTCTTGACTTTCTTGGATCATGGTAGATCATATATGCATAAGATGATGATATTTGAAGTGTACCTTGAGAAACTTGATCAATTGGTGAGATAGCTTATTGGAGAAGTTACTCAAGATACTCAGTCAAACTAGGGTTTCCAAGGCAAATCACCCTCAAACTCTTGAAGCAAACTTGATCAATATGATATGTATAAACAAATGGGACTCATATATGATTCTTATAACCACTATTGAATCAATTCTTGATTGTGCTCTTTGTTCATGAGAGTCTCAAACCCTAGATGTGATCAATGAATCAAGGAGATCATGTCCCTACCTGAAAGACTTAGATTGATACAAAGACATATTTTTGGTATTTTGGTTAGTGAAATGATAAAATACAAGTGTAATATAATCACATGATGCTTGGTGATCTCTCCCAAAACAAACCCAATGGAAGGGGTAAGGAGGATGTCAATATATGATCCCAATGCTAATGCTTATGATGGAATTGCATGAGGGATCTTAGGGTCAAAATTGGGGTCTTACACGAAGTAACATGGATAAGACTCTATAGAGAAGTATAGACCTCTTGCACTTGCAAATTTTTAATTTAAAATCATCACTAAGATCATTGCAGACATGTTGGCCAACTTAGCTTCTAAAATTGTTTCAAAACACCAAAAACGATTCTCTAGAGGCATACATATTTATGAGTGTGTTGGGATTACTTTAGAATTTATTCCTTCTTCAAGAATATGGTAAAAATTATGGTTAACACATAAGTCCAACTAAATGTAAAACTTTTTGGTGGAGGTGTTAGACTTGAGACTTCGCACACAAGAGAGGGGAGAGGGTTGAATTGTGTGGTTCAATAAAATGTGGTTTTTGAAAATATTTGGAAAATAAATTAAAAGTTTAAAAACATTTTTAAATACTTAGCAACAGAAATAAAAAGCGGAATATAAATTGCGAAAAATTAAAGAGTTAAGGGAAGAGATGAACACCATGATGTATAGAGGTTTGGATAAACAAGAAAATGACATACTCCTCTCCCCAAGAATTGATCTTGAGAGTATCTAATAAATATTAAGATCTTTTAGTAGGAAAGCCTCATGAACCCCCTTATACAAGGAAATGATGGTTAACCTCCAACCAAATGATACAAGACTTTGGTATACAACAATTTGAGTCTTCTCTTTCAAATGGTGAATCGAGGCGGTTAGTCCTTTCTCTACACGGTAGATTGAAACAATTAGTCTTCTCCCCACAAATGAGGATCTTGAAGTGGTTAGTCTTCAAGTTCCTAAACCTTGCAAACTTTTACACGGGATGAGCTCAAGAACCTTAAACTTTGGTTTTATATGGGCTGACCAATAACCTGTGAGATTTTAATATCTGGAAAATCTCGAACCTATGAATCTTTTAATATCAGGTTGAGCTTTAACTTATCTTGGTTTTTATCAAGGGTTGACGAAGAATCTAGGAAATTTTAATACTGGTTGATCTCCAACCTAAAGTATAGTTTGATCACAGAATCCTCAAACCGAAGCTTTTAACAGGCTTAACTTATAATCCAAACAAATCCCTAAATGGATAATATTCAGCCAAGGTGTATACAAAAGATTCCCTTGATAAATTTACAAATCTACCCTTTCAGAATTATAAAATATCCTCTCACAAAAGGACTTTTCTCATAAAGGCACCATGGCTAAAATATTAGTGAGAGAAAGTAAATAAAATATTTAGAGAGAGAGAGAGAGAGAGAGAGAGAGTTGTGTCAAAATATAGTTCTTGATGAGATGAAACGAGGGAAGAGACCTCTATTTATAGGCTAGAGGTTTTCTCAAAAAGGAATTTCAAATAAATGCATTTTATGACAATCTAATCTGTTGACAACTTTTTGTAATCGATTAGAAGTTTGAAATATAGTCGATTGTAAGTTTAAAAAGGAAGGAATATATGTCTAGCCAAGGTGTTGTCCTAATTGCTTTGGGACTCAATTTTGAATTGAACCAATATATTAGACAAATGTCCTAATCAATTAGATAAGTCAAAAAAAATTGCCTATAGCAATTTTGTCTGTTCCTAATTCATCTGGTACAACTTGAAGATGATTTTGAAAATATTTTCTTTTGGTAAAAGAAATTTTAAAAAATTATTTGTGTGTGTGTGTGTGTGTGTGTGCGCGCGCGCGCTTTAGCCATGCACTTTTATAATGAGCCCTTTTGGATTACAATTGTTTCACTTGCTGCTAAATTAGAAGGTCCTAAGCACTTCAAGACTTTTCCAGATGCTTTCTCTTTTGTAGACACTTGCATGAGTAGCCTTGGGATGAGGCTTTAGTTGCATTCCATTTGATTTCCATCATTGAATAGTCAAGTCCTTTAAATTCTAATGATTAGGTTTACATTTGTATCCACTTAGTCGTTCATGCTTTATTTATCATAAGACATTAGTTATCATCATCAAAATTTGATGTCTAGGTGTGTTTATTGGTGTGGATCGACCCACGAACCCTCCGATCCAAATCGAACCAACTCATAAATTACTCGAACTCATTCATTTATGGGTATACCCAATCCAACACACAATAACATGTATAGTTTTGGTTCTTGTATCGTGTTTAAGTTTTTCAACCCGTTGATGTGACATTAGTGATTTTTTATTTTTTATTGTTATTTTAAATAAAAAATAAAGTTAATATATCCCTCCAAACCATAAATTTTCCAAAAATATTTATTCACCACCAATATTACTACTAGAGCAACGAATTTATGTGATTTTAATGCTAAATGTTCTTTCTTGTTTTCTTTTGTATCATTTTCAACTTACATATTTTATTAAAATTATGTGCTTTGTGGAATTTTCTAATATGATTAAATGTTATGGCATATGGATGAATTTTATTATATATTATCTTATGTGTTTCATCCAACTTCAGTGTTAGAAATGTGTGTAATTATATTAAATTGTGGTTTCCTAATTTTTTATAATTGAAAAAATATTAACAAAAGAAATTAATTGAAACACAATCCGCGAATCCAACCCATAAATGTCTGGGTCGGTTTTGACCGTGAAATTATGGGTTGGACGATGAACCCAACCCATTGAAATCTGAATGGATATGATAACGAGTTAGGCCAAACTGGTCCAACCCAACCCCATACACCCCTACTGATGTCCTTGTTAAAAGCATGTCACCTGCAAAATAATTGTAAGACCCCAATTTTGACCCTAAGATCCCTCATGCTATCTCATCATATGCATTGGCTTTGGGATCACACCTTGGCATCCTCCTTACCCCTCATTCATTGGGTTTGCATTGGGAGAGATCACCAAGCACATTTGATTGTATCATATTTTATTTTTCATTATGTACTAACCAAAATACCAAAAATATGTCTATGTATAGATTTGTTTCTTTAGTAGGTAGTGTGTACATCCACCAACGCCTCATCAAGGTCATATCTAGGGTTTAAGACCCTCAATGCAAGGAGATCAATCAAGAGATGGTTCACATTGACTCTAGACATCATATATGGATCCCTATGATCTTCATATATCATTTTGATCAAGAATTCATCAAGAGTTTGAGGCTTGTTTGTCTTGGAAGCCCTAGATCATCTGGGTATCTTGTGTGACTTCCTTAGTAAGTTTATTCATCATTTGATCAAGCATTTCAAGGGATACTTCATGTTACATCATATTACACACATGTGATCCTCCATGAGTCCAAAATATCAAGAGAATGTCAAGTTTTCAAGTTGGTTCATGGTGGTTGACCAGAGAAAGTCAACTGGTCAAAACTGGGGTTCCTTAGACCCTATATCCTACAATTTTTGTCATATGAAAATTATTCAAAAAGAAAATTTACTCCTTATGACACTTCAAACAACTTTTATGTTTAATCCAAGAGCTATTTTTTCTTGGAAAGCCATTTTATGGTTAAAGATTATAGGTCATTTTGTCTGAACCCTAGTTAGGAAGTCAACTTCCAAGGATCATAACTTTCTCAATTTTTATCCGATGAAATCCATTAAAGTTCCGTGATCAAATTCAAGATGTTCTCTCCAACTTTGATGTTTGGAATAAGTTCAAATTCAACTTTCAAATACATGTTCCAAGAGGAAAAATTATAGGTCATTTTGAGTCACTACCATTGAACAAGTGATTTTCCTCAACTTCTAAAATGCATAACACCTTCATGCCAAATTCAAATGAGGTCAAATTTGTGACCAAATTGAATATGTTTGAAAGAGATAAGACTTTGATAAAGGAACGTTTTCCATTTGAAGTCCATAGAAAAAGTTATTCAAGGTGGAAGAAGTGAACATTTGCCTTGGTACTTAGAAAAGTTTCAAATATGTTTGATTTTCCAAACTTCCACCTCAAAATTCATCATGATCCAAGCTTCAAATAGAAAAGTGTTCAACATGAATGTTGTTCCCCTTGATCTCACCTTTCCAAAAAGTCCAAGATCACCTTATTTGGATCAAAATTTAGGAACTTGCACATGGCTCCATTGTGGGATTTGTTTTGGCAAGTTTTGGATTCAAGTGCTCATTCCTCTTTGCATGCTTCCATGTAATAACTTCAGCATCAATTGCACAAGAATTGGAGATGGATTGTGTCATTCCTTAGGCCTAAATCATTGCCCATGCATCCAGGCAACTTGGTTTCCAATTTTGGCAAAATTTCAAGTGGTGCAAAAACCAATTCCCTTGCCTATTTAAACAAGCTCATGGCCTCAGCAATCACACACACACCTTGCCCAAGCTTTGCCAAGAGAACTCATACCCTCACACCATAGAATTCCTTAAGGATTTCATTGAAATCGAGTTTGAATTTCACCTTCTGTTTTGAAGTTCAATCCTCAAGAATTCATTGCCCTTTTTATCTCAATTGATCACTACAAGCAAGAGGAGGAAGAATCAAGCAAATTCAGATCAAGATCAAGTTGAATTGAAGCTACTCGAAGGTGAAATTTCAGAAACTTCATCTCTTCGATTCTCTCTCAATTCTTCATTATTCTTTGTGATTTTTGGTTGGCTAAAGTCCTATCAATGTAGGCAACAAGATTGAGTTGCTTTGAGGTCAAATCGAAGCAACTCAATTCATGATCCTCAAAATTCAAATCCCTGTATCTTTTTATATACTTGGAATTGGAGAGAATTGAGGCCAGATTCGAGCTCCTGAGCATTTTCTATTTGATATAGTGTCCTTGTTTTTCACTTTTCATGAAGTTGTGTTTGGACCAGTCCGATGGTGATCACCAAAGAAGATGACCGGAGCTAGGGCTCTGGTGGTGTGTTGGCAGGTCCCAAGCCATCTGATCTGGTCCAAACGTTTTAATCTTGGCCCTTGGTCGTGATTACCATACGTGTGGCACTTTGATTCAGGTCTTTGGTGAATAGCGCGCGCGTGGCCATCAGATCTGCCACCTCAATTAATGAGGGGGATCTGATGGCCCTTGTTTTCTCTTATTTTTATTTAAATTTCTGAATTTTCATTTAATCCTTTTATTTTGTTTAATTCATATTAATTTCATTTTTAATTCAAAACATATGGGACTTTCACCAAAAATATTTAAATATTTTTCTCTTTCATATTCTGAATTAAAATCATGTTTTGGATTGATTTTGATATTTTTCATGAATTAAATGTTTTTGTGTATATTTTTAATTGTTTAAAAAAATACTTCCGACCTTTCAAAAATGATGAAGTTTTTTGTCTAAGGTCCTTTGACCTTGTTTGACCTAGGATAAATCTCTTGGCCATTTATTTGGTGTTTTGAAGAGATTTTAGGTTTTGACCAAATTAAATTGAATTTTAATGCATTTTTAATTTGATTTCTAATTGATTAATTATGTAAAAATCATGTTGAGCCGTTTTTATGGTCTTGTGATGTTTGACTATTTGTTTGGGCCTTGGTCAAGGTTGATTTGACTTTTGTTGGATTAAAATCATTGGATTTAGGGGATTGATGAAATGTATATTTCATCTCCAAAATGAATGAATGATTTTAATTTGATAAAATTCCTCCCATGACCAATTTGTGTTTCTGTCACTTCCCTCCCCATTCATCTTCACCCATATTCTTTCCCATTCCTTTCATTGACCAATTAAATATCAAATATCCTAAGGCTAATTGGTTCGTCAATGACCTTGTGTCAGATGAACGAATACAAGTATGGATGAGATAGGTTCATCCCTCTTGATCTTTTCTTTTAGTGTGTGGTATGTTTTAGGAGTTTGGTTCATTATACCAAATCTCTAACATGCATTAACACCTAAATGTTTATTGCCCAACCTCAGATAGTTGTGACTTCTACATAATTCCAATTACGATTGCTTAACATAGAGCTAAATTTGACCCTAAAGGCATAACATTCTAGTAAGTGTGATTGTAAGTCTCTCATCTTTCATGGTATTGTATGGAAACTTGACCTTTTTTCCTTCCTATGGAAGATGTCTTGGTTCAAGGATCCATGCTTGTGAATAGATGGTTGAGTGTTCTCTAAAGAATGACTTAATCAATTAAAAAGCAAAACACCACTAATATTTAACTAACCTTGACTAACATTTGACTAACTATTGTTAATATTACTTTACTTTCAAGTCATTTACTTTATGCAATTTAACTTTCTAGTCATTTATCATTCATTGCCATTTACATTTCATTAAACTTGTTTATATTTATGCCATTTTCACTTTGCTCATTTGAGCCATATCTTGTGATTGCATATATTGTTTGTGTATTTTGATTATGCTTGTGGTCTTAGGACCTTAAAATACTTAATAAACAACAAAAACCCTAAAAAATGTTTGATGGATTGTTGATCTTGATCTGAACTTTTGGACTTAGGATTAGGCAACATTCCCTATGCAAAAAGGACTTGGCCAATGCCAATATTTTGAGACCAAGTTATTGTGGACTGAGCCTTCATCTGATGCAAGTCTTGAGATTTATTTGAATCCATCTGCTACATTGTCTTGATGCAAACTGTTATGTTGATGTTGTGTCTAATGCTTTATTCTGAGTTGATCAAGGAGAATTTCACCTGATACATGAGAAGACAAAGAGGACTGGTAGCTATGGGATTTGCTTGCTTGGATGTGGCTATCTTTATTTAATGTCTTGATCTTCGTGATGTATGATATTGCTAATTGCTTGTTGAGTATTGCTTGATTCAAAGTCCACAGGGAAAGTGGGTTATCTATGTGACATTCTTGTCTATTGGATTGCATCCCATTGGTCAGGTATTTTCAACTCTCAATTTTTAATTTTTGTGCTTAGGATTAGTCTCTTCATCTTCTCCCACTTCTTAAATTTCAAAATCTCCCCCCCCCCCCCCCTTTTCAAAATATTTCTTTGCTTGTGGTTTCAAACTTAGACTTTGTTTAAATGATTAGAAACTTTGGCCTTATGCCGATAAACTTTCAACCATTTTTCTTAAATCAAATTTGTAAATGAACTTAACCATATTGACTTAAAATTTCAAAAAGACAAAAAGAACTAACACTCATTCAAACTTTTGGGCCCTTTATGTCCCTTTTATTAAAACTTTTAATTAAAATCAACTCACCCATTTTGAAATTACTACCATGAACTACGAGGTTTTGATCCCTCATTTTATGTTGGTACGTAGGCACAAGTCAGAAGGTCTTGTCAAACACAAAAATATAATTAATAAATTCTTTTCTCATCCCTACACTATATTTCTTGAAACATATTTTATACCAAAAACACATACACACATAAAAAAGGGCTCCCTAGGAGTACCTAGGACACTTTGGATGCTAACACCTTCCCTATGTGTAATCAACCCTCTTACCTGTAATCTCTGTCATTTTATTAGTTTTGATTTGAAAACTTCTTATCTTTGGGTTTTGTTCGTACTTTTCCCTTTTCCTTTGGAAACAATAAAGTGCGGTGGCGACTCTGGTTTTATTGACATTAAGCTTATCCATAGCTTGATGGTCATGAATTTACCGCTACAATAAGGTTCCACATTCTCCCCCTTTTTTTGATGATGACAACACATCTCTTATGGGAGGTTCTTAAAGAAAACAATGTATATGTATTTGGAGTGGTTAAAATCCTTGAGTTAAATAGAGAGTATACCCTACTCCTCATGAGAGTATACTTATCCCCCTTTGTCATAATAAAAAATGTGGATAAAGATGTATTGTGAAACATAAATATACGGACAATGGCAACTTAGACATTTAGAAAATCAAAAGCAAATACTCATATTATTACTAAGATATTCAAATTACAAAAATGGAATTGAAAATATGTGAAGGAATATATTGAATTCAAATAAAACACATGAAACAAAAGTCTAAGTGAGATTATTCTGCATCAAGATCATCATAGAAGAATAGGTCATGTGGCAGTTTGGTTTAGTCAGGAATGAAGTGGTGTACTATGAAGTTGATCTTGTTATTAATTACATTAATTTTCCCACTTACGATTTTCAGGAAGTATTTGGTTGTGAGTATTTGAGGGAAGTCATCTAAGCTTTAGCCTGTTATGCCCAGTTTACCTTGACTTTATTTTCTATCAACTATACTATTTCCACATCAACTTGGGTTAACAGGCTAAAGTTTCCTTTTTATAGGAAAAAGGATGTGATTGATCACATAATGAATCATTCAACTTTCAGGGTGAACGTATCCATTAATGAACGGGTAAGGTATGCATGGTGATTGTTCTTTCATAAGAGAGCATGTATCGGTGATGAAGTTATATCGGTTGGATTTATATCTAATATCAATGATTTTATCTTCATGTGGGAGATTTAACAGCTCCCCAAATTCTTCTATCGAGAGGCTTATCGTATGTTTTCTTATTTCTCTTTGAAGTATTCCATCAGTGAGATGAAGGTTTGAGAAGAACATCTTTACAAGGGGTGTATAAATTCTTTTTCAAGGCATACATAGAAAGGTGGAGAGATGGAATTATTAAAAGGTTTTGAAGAATTTGAATTCTTTGACATCTTCTAGAGATAGGGTATGAATTCTTAGAAGTGTTTGGTTGGCAAAGTGTTGAAATAACCTTGAATCTTGTTTTCTAGTGGTGAAGTCATCAGTAAGGGGGCTGGAGGCGAAGCTCAATATTTTCGGACTCATGATGGTTTTACATGAATAATTTCATAGACGGGGTTTGAATAGAAAAGATATAAGGCAAAAGATGAGAAGAGAATACTTATTTTTAGTGTGTCATCTGAGTATTTGAGTGTGTATTCTTGGCAAGCATTCAATGGAGATTGTGATGGTCAAAAATCAAATCAAAATCTTTCCTTTATGAGTCTTATAATCAATTGGATAAGGGACCCAATCAGTTATATCCTCAATTTTATCAAGGTTTTATGCAGTCTTCATAAATGCATGGATTTGATTTGCTTGAGGCACAAGGTAAGCTTGGATTTGGTATAAAAATCTTTGCGTCAAGCTTTTTCAACCGGTTGTCATTATGTGCCAACTGATTGGGCTTATGTAGTTCAGCCCCCTTGGTGCATGTTGGGCCTTATGTTGTATTTTTGACTTTTCAGCACCCCCAATTGTCATTTTTGCACCCCTTTTGCTAAAAAATATACTAAAATACTCATCGTATGGATTAAAAAATAATTTATTTAGATGAGAAAAAAATTAAAATCCTTATTTTAAGGGGTTAATCAGTTTGCTTTCATTATTTTAACCTTAAAATAATGTGTACCTCCTTTATAAAAAATTATTGATAAATATTTCTCAAAGAGGGAAGACACCAAATATAATATGGTGTATCCTCCTCTACACATCATTTGATGCAAGAGTTGGTAAAACCATAAAATTAATAAGTCCACTACAAACACATTCATTCAACTTGATCACTAAGGATCATAAACCTTGAGATATTTCTCAAATAAATTGCTTTGATTACAACGGTTGACATTTTCCATCATCGTTCATCCTCAGATCATAGAGTTCATAAATATTGTATACTTTATAAGTATGCCATGCTTTGCATAACTTCACTCGTAGTCATCAAAACTCCAAGATGTAAAGCATACCTACAAAACACCAAGGTTTCATATTTGGTGCCCATATCTTCTTAGGCCCAGGTGCATTAGTCACATAAGATCTAAGGTTATCTTTAAATCCTTTCAATTATCAAAACAAAAAGGTTATAAGTGTCATATTCTCGTATAATGTGTGCATTTATAAACTGGAAGCTTATTGTCCTTTTGATCTTCAACTTTCTTGGGTTTTTTATCCCTTTTAAATCCTATTACATTTCTATTTATAGAGGGCCTTTGACAAGATAAAATTAGGCCAAGCTTCTTATTTCCTTGAGTAAATTTACCTAGGGTTTCACGAAGTTCAAGTACTTCTTTTTTTAGGGAGTCACACGGCTTGCATCTCCTTTTGAAGTTTTAAGATTACTTATCTCTATTTTGAAAGAATTGTTTATTTTCTTAAGGTATCTTATGGATTCCTTAAGACCTAGGGCACGCTCTGATAGTTTAGCATTTTCTTTTTCTAATTGATCGGTCATTCTAAATAGTTGAGCATAAGATGATTTGATATCTAGAATAGTATCTCCCTTGCAGGATTCCTTTAAGCGAATTTCATCTTCTTAGTTGGAAGAGGATTGTTTCATATTTCTCCCTGAGGTTCATGTCTCTTCTTCTCTTATTTGTTTGAGTATTGAAGAAAACTTTTCATCTTCTTTGTCATTCCTTGAATAAGAGGGTCCTTCATTGGATGTTGAATCTTCTAATGATTGTTCATCTACTAAGTATGTTCTTTTGAAGGATTGCATGTGAGTTGTATGATAGGAGTATGATGAGGATGATGATTCTCCAGTTTGGATTTCTTCCTCTTTCAGTAGTTGAACTAGATCGTTTAACTTTTATATAATTTCCTTATTTATTGATTTTTTCCTAAAATTTATAAAGGCTCCCATATTTTGATTTAAGAATTGGATTAAATTTCCAATTCTTAATTCTTAGATATTTGTTACTAATACATTTCCAAACAAATTTTACAATATTTCTAAGTTTAAAAAAAACATCCATGATGGGTTTCATTATCTTATTTTTCTTGTGTGTTCATTTTCTCTTGTTTGTTAGTTGGAGAAACTCCATATATCATTTCAAGAGTCTCCCACATTTCCTTGGCATTTTTACAATGATGAACATCATAAAGTTTTCTATCATCTAGAGACATTATTATAAAGTTCTTTATTTTAAGATTTATGTATATATTTCTCTTTTCCTCTTTGGTCTAAAGGGAAAAAGGTTTATATGCTACTTCATCATTTACTTGATAAGTAGGATAAACCAGACTATTGACTATTGTTTCCCACAATTCATGATTTATGCTCTGAAGAAAAATTCTAAACCTAGCTTGCCAAATATTAAATTTACTATCATTGAAAAGTGGTGGTGTGTTTAGAAAAAATCTCTTGTCAAAAGTCATCTTCCTCTTGAGAAGATTAGTCCTTAAACAGGAGTTAAGCTCTGATGCCACTTGTTGGATTTGAGACTTCAGTCACAAGACGGGGAGTGAATTGTATGGTTTAATAAAATTTGGTTTTGAAAATCTTTGGGGAATAAAATCATAGTTTAAAAACATTTTTAAATACTTAGCAGCAGAAATAAAAAGCTGAATATAAATTTCATAAAATTAAAGAGTTAAGGCAAGAGATAAACACCACGACATATATAGGTTCGGTCAAATAAGAAAATGACCCACTCCTCTCCCTAAAAATTGATCTTGAGAGTATCAATTAACCTTGAAAGCTTTTAGTAGGAAAGACTCACAAACCCTCTTATACAAGGAAACAATAGTTGACCTTCAACTAAATAATATAAGACTTCAGTATATAATAATTTGGGTTTTCTCTTCCAAATGGTGAATTAAGGAGGTTAGTCCTTTCTCCACACGATAGATTGAAGTGGTTAGTCTTATCTCCACAAAAAAGGACCTTGGAATGGTTAGTCTTCAAGTTCCTAAAACTTGCAAACTTTTACATAGATTGGACTCATGCAACTTAAACCTTGGTTTTATACGGGCTGACCAATAACCTGTGAGATTTTAATACCAGGCTAATCTCAAACCTATGAAGCTTTTAATAATGGGTTGAGCTTTAGCCTATCTTGGTTTTATCACGGGCTGACCAAGAACCTAGGAGATTTTAATATAGGATGATCTCCAACTAAACTAAGATTTGATCACATAATCCTCAAACCAAAGCTTTTATTGGGCTTAGATTCTAAGATAAACAAATCTCTAAATGGATAATATTCAACCAAGGTGTATACAAAATATTCCCTTGATGAACTTACAATTCTACCCTTCCAGAATTACAAAATATTGTCACTTACAAAAGGATTTTTCTCAAAAAGGCATTATGGCTATAATATTAATGAGAGAAAGTAAACAAAATGTTTAGAGAGAGAGAGAGAGTTGTGTCAAAACACGATTCTGGATGAAATTAAATGGGGGAATGGACCTCTATTTATATGCTAGAGGTTGAATCAAAAAAGGAATTTCAAATAAATACATTTTATAACAACTAATTGATTGGCACCTGTTTGCAATCGATTAGAAGTTTGAAATATAACCGATTGTAAGAAAAAAGGAAGGAAAAGATTTCTAGCCTTTGCACATTATTAAGGCACTATCCTAATCGTTTGGGACTCAATTTTGAATTGAGCTAATTGATTAGACAAAGGTTCTAATCGATTAGATAAGTCAAAATTTCGCATGTAGCAATTTTGACGGTTCTTAATTCATCTAGCACAACTTCAAGATGAATTTGAAAATATATTTAAATGTGTGTGTGTGTGTGTGTGTGCGCGCACTTTAGCCCCGCGCTTTTACAATAAATCCATTTTGCATTACAATTGTTTCACTCAATTCTAAATTAGGAGGGTCCTAAGCACTTCAAAGTTTTGCCAAATGCTTTCTATTTTCTAGACACTTGTTTGAGTAGATTTGAGACGATGATTTAGTTATATTCAATTTGATTTCTATCAAATAATAGTCAAGTCCTTCAATCCCTAGTGATTAGGTTATTCATCTTTATCCGCTTAGCCGTTCATGCTTGACTTATCGTAAGATATTAGTTGTCATTATTAAAAGGGGATGTTCTTATTAAAAGCATATCACCTGCAAAACAAGATTTTACATGAGGTACTTCTGAATCTAGTCTGAGACACATTGTATATATGATTGGATTCATTGTGGGACAAAAACTAATTAACTATCTTGAAGTTCCTAGATTCAACGAAAGTCATATAACTCATCATCTCTAAATCATAGCAGATACAATATTGACCAAGCTAGATACTTGGAAGGGACACATTCTTTCTATGATGGGTAGGATTTAATTGGTTCAGATAGTCATAAAGGCATGCCTCTGTATAGTCTCAAGATTTATGAATGGTCAATTAATCTTCTTAACAAACTAGATTATTGCATAAGAAATTTTTTATGGAGAGGTAGCATAGAAAATAAAAAGATGAATAATACATCTTGGAAGATTATTTGCTCACCGTTGTTTAAATAAGGTATTTTCTTGAGAGACATTAAGACAATAAATAAATCTGGTTGATTATCTCTTTGTTGGAAGTTATTGACTATCAATAATCAATGATCTTCTATGCTTATTAATAGATACTTAAGATACAAAAAAACAATCATGCATCATATTTTTTTTTTATAAATATGGCATGATATTAAGCATTCTTTTTCCTTTTTGGAGGAACATAGTATATGACAAGTAAGTAATGGGAAGAACATTTATTTATGAACTGACAGTTGATTGTGATACAAAATTAAAGATTTACACTTAGTATTACAAATGGATATTCAATTTATGCAAACTGTTAAGGTTAATTTAACTATCCAAGACTCATTTAGAATATTCCTCATGGATTTTCCATTTTGACTCCTCAAATTATTAAAGAAATTTTGAAGATTAACTTGTCATTTGATAATACTATTGCTGATAAGCTCATCTAGATAAATATGCAAATGATGATCTATTTTTAAAGATGCCTACAATTGTATCAAGCGGATCAAATCGAGTCTTCTTGGAAAAAAATCATATGAAATCTTTACATACCACTAGCTAAGTCATTAATGTCTCAGAAACTAATGCATAATGTTATTGCAACAAAAGATAACATAATTCGAAGAGGAGCGCATATGATTTCAAAGTGCTCTCTTTGAAATCTTGATGTGGAAATTGCATACCATTTATTTCTTAGATGCCGATACACTTTATTTTTCTGGCATTGTACGTAGCGAGTGTTTGACATGAACATAGATAGAACTAGTTACTAAAGCTTATTCAAACTTGCTGACAGAAGATTGAGCTCTCAAATTCAAAATTTGATCATGACTTTCATCATAATAATTCTTTGGAAAACTTACACGCAAGAAATGATATTTAGTTTTAAAATATATTCTTCATGTTTAACAATTGGTCCATATGGTATCTACTTCTTTCAAAAAAACACATGTACTTTTCATTTTCAATTCATCAATTTACAATTATTAAATATTTTGACATCAAATATTAACATCCTCCTGCACCTGAAATCATACCCCTTAATTAGTATTTTCCTAATCACACTTAATTAAGTAACTTCAAAAACAAATTCTAAAATATTAATTTGGGTGGGGTGGAACTTTTTAGGAGACTATTGACACTAAAAAAACAAGATTCATGCTACTTTTGAGGGAGATTACCGCTCAAGATAATTCTCTTTTTCAAGGACGGTTTTAAATATTAGCCTGACTTAAAAGTGAACAAATTTCTACGAAAATAACTTAATGATATTCAATGCTCACTTAGTTTTTCATAAGGATTAATTGAATTCAATTTCTCTTTTTCTCGAATGATTTTTGGCAAGGCTTCTTCGACTTTGAAATAATGTAGGCACGCTGATTTACAGTCCTAATATGTATGCTTTTTATTTTTTTTCTTGTCAAATCTTTATGCTTTATGTAATTTTGTATGATTTCCATCTTTTACATCGAGATTTATATGATCCTGTACTTTCTTGTACCATTGTAATTAATTCCATTTTTAAAAAATGTATAGACTAAGTAATAATACGTATTTATTAGGAATTCAGAAAATCGTGATTATTAAGATTCAAACTCTAATAATGATTCGTTAAAAAAATTTGAATGCTCATTATCAGTGATGTTACCACTAGTTAATTCAAGGGTTATTACCTCCTCTTGCCCTTTTTTGAGTGCTAAAACATTTTTTTTACCATATACTAGATAAAATGATGATGAGATGTTCAAGTTACTCGCTATCAAAGACACACAAGTAAAAGTTGTTGTGCCGTTCTGATTTAGACAATTAAATTGAATGACTAACTTAAGTTGTGATTCGTGACTATTTTTATCTTTTGTTTGAGAGTTTAGAAAAAAAGTGAAGAGAGAACTTTAAAAAAAAAAAATAGAAAGATTTTGATTAGAAATTTTTAAAAAACATAGTACAAAATTCTGCTAATTTGAAAAACTCAAGATTTATATTGAAGAAAGGTTTTGGAGAGCTTACATGAATTCTTTAAATATAACTAACATTATTATAATATTTTAAAAATTAAATATATAGCAATGATAAATATTCATTTATTATTCTATACAAAAATATAATTTCAAAATATGCTTTAAAATTTCTCTCTCTATATTTTTTAAATTTCTCGTCTAAAATTCTCATTTTTCCTCTCTTTCAAACTCTCAAACAAAGAATGTGAATCCGCGCATTTAATAACTATTATAAATTGCTCTCTTTAGATTTTTTATTTTAAAAATATAATGGATGGTAATTATTCTTCAAATCAATTTAATTCTTCCGATCAACTTTTTTTATGATGACAAATATAAATGTAGATGCCTAAATTTTTCACACACAAAAATATTAAAGATAATTTTAAAGGTTCTATGTGAATTAACACATACTTATTTTATATGAAATTAATCAAAGAAGTCTATATATGAATGCACTCGATGATATATGCTTTTTTTATTTAATATTGGAGTTTCAAAATGAATTACTTCTTGATTGAGTCATGTGTTGTTCTCCATCAAATATCATTTTTAAAGTGAGAAACATTTTAAAAAAAAATTAAAAACATGTTCGATTTGCTAAAAAACAAATGATTTGACAACACAATTCTAATTGTTTAGCATTTGATTTAAAAATTGTTTGAGACATAACAAAAATCAGGAATAAAAATTTGTGTCCCAAACTAAATCATAAGAAAACTTTTTGTCCTTAGCCGAAGTTATTTAAAATACAAAAAATATTCTTAATTTTTTTACTAAAAATACTCTCTCTCTCTCTCTCTCTCTCTCTCTCTCTCTCTCTCTCTCTCTCCTCTCCTCTCTCTCTCTCTCTCTCTCTCTCTCTCTCTCTCTCTCTCTCTCTCTCTCTCTCTCTCTCTCTCTCTCTCTCTCTCTCTCTCTCTCTCTCTCTTCTCTCTCTCTCTCTCTCTCTCTCTCTCTCTCTCTCTCTCTCTCTCTCTCTCTCTCTCTCTCTCTCTCTCTCTCTCTCTCTCTCTCTCTCTGTGTTTACACTAGTAAGTCCAAATAAGCTCTGCCACTCTTTGTATCTATGACAAGCAGAGTTGGTAATTAATTATCTTAAGTTTCCTTGATTATTATGAATGCTTAATCTAATCATCTAGTAGTAAGTAAACTTCACTATATTGTGATACTTCTTAGTGTTTTCTCGGTTTCAACCAATTATTCACAAAGTTTATGCACTCTTTCCATCGATTTAAGACTACACCAGGATTCAAAGTACTTTTGCTAAAGTCTCTAACATGACTAACTTTGTGTCATAGTTAATTAATAAAATCATTGAAATAGTTAACTAACAAAATCATTGAAGCATGAAATCAGTTTTCTCTAATACTACAAGAATGTGGAACATCACATATTCATCTAAAACTTTAAGATATTAGGTTTTTGAGTCTCCTCTCTTATAAATTCAATATTTTATCTATTTATGTAAACAATGTGAGACTTAGACCATCACATTTGAACCCAATAATATCTCCCACAAGTTTAAGTCCCCGCAATTTATAATAGGATACAACACACATGATACATCTTCAAATCCTCATTAAGCCAAACCATGGCTTAATGAGGATTAGGGAGATGATACCACATGTTATAGAGACCGAAAAAGTGAGATAAACAACAAGATGAATGCTTTTGAAAAAGTGAATAATTGAGTGAAAAGAATTGAATTATTTATGTGGGGAGAGTTGCGGAATTTATTTTTATGCAAAAACCAAAAATCTCCTAGTTTGGGAGGAACTAAAAATTGTATTAGATGAGGGGTTTGGAGGACTTAGACAAATTGTTCGAATATAATCTTTGTTGTTATATTGTTCAAAAAATTAAAAACATGTCAACGATAAATACTCTTTTACCGTTCTATTCAAATTCATTCTTTCAAAAAATGTTAAAAAACTCTATATTTAAAAAAAAAATCATTTTCAAAAACTATCCCTTCTCCTGCCCTCCAAACTTCCAAACAAAGTCTAAGGCAACTGATATGTGAATCTCCTTCTTATAAATCCAACATTATACTCATTCATAGCCGATGTGGAACTTAGTCACTCACATGTATATGAGTCCCCTCTATTATAAAGAACACAATCGCAACACAAGAATATAACACGGACACTCCAAAACTGGAGAAAGAATCATGATCATTTTCAAATGACAAATAAATAATAATACTTTTATAAGGTTTCAACCGTTAAAGAAATTTAATATGTCACAAATTGATTTGAAAGGAGTGTACATTAGAGTTACGACTTTCACTAGTGACACTAGTGAAAGTAATTGAATGGAATGAATGTAACACTTTTGATAAGGTTCCTAAAAAAATTGTTGATTGTGTATTCGTTAAGAAACCACCAAAGGAATGGAATGAATGTGAAACTAGAAAGACGTCTTTTGACTTGAAGGCGAGAAATATATCTCTTCATCTGGTGTGAATGTAAATTTTTTAAATATCACATTGCAAGACGACTAAGGCAATGTGGGATGCTCTTTAAGTTATCCATGAGGGAACTGAAGATGTCAAATAATCTAATAGTAATACCTTGACGGAGGAATACAAACTTTTTTACCATTCGATTCTATCTTTCAAGTAATAAAATTTCTCACTATCAAAGATTGGTGGTTTAGCACTATAATGATCTCTCTTATTGTTGTTAGTAGCGGCAACGTTGTTGTTAGTGTAGTGGGGTATTCGCTACCTTTAGATTTATTGACTAAATCAAAAGTAAACATACAATTCGAGTCGCCACCGCACTTTTATTTATCCAAAGGAAAGGTTAAAAAGCAAACAAAAACCAAGTAAGAAGTTTTATCAAATCAAAAACTAATAAAAATGTCAGAGATCTAGGTAAGGGGGTTGGTTATGAGATGGGAAGGTTTTAAGCATCCAAAACATCCTTAGTACTCTTAGGGAGCCCTTTTTGCAAATGTGTATTGTAGGTTGGTATTTGTGAAAATATTTATGCAAACAAGATTGGGGGGAAGAGAAGAGAATAGACATTATATTTACAATTTGTTGTTTGAATGGATGAACCCATTGTCTACGTATCATCACAAAGGTAGGATCAAAACCTCGTAGTTCGGGGTAAAAATCTCAAAAGATTGGTGAATTGATTTGAGCAAAAGCCTTAAGGTCTTTTTCTATCAAAGAGAGAAAACTCAACCTAAACCAACAATCCACCATGTGAGGAGAGCTTTAACATACTAGTGAGGGGTTAACCCTATAATAAGTATGGAAGACTTATAGTCCAATCACTAAGGATAAGGTGAGGTTTACATCAACCACTATGATAATTCAAACCTATTGCTAATGTTTATGAAAAAAAGGTTTTAACAAAGGTGGCCATTGGAGCCACAAAAAACAACTTGAAGTGAGTTGTATTTACAAGTTAAGTGTATTTACAAAATGAAGTCAAAGTTGAATTAAGGTTCATTCACAATGAGAATTAATGAAAAGAGTTTGGAAAATCAAAGGCATAAGGCCTAGGTTTCTAATTTGAAACAAAGTCAAAGTTTGCACAAAATGAGTTTGGCTTGGGTTAGAGTGGAGAGAAGAAGAGAAGGGCTAGTCCTAAAGCATACAAAGATAAGAGAAGAGATAAAACCCTTGGAGTTTCTTTTCTTGAGATCATAAAGATGATTCAAGATGCTCCTTTCCTTTGGATTTAACAATGACTCAAGCAATCAATCAAATATTATATTCAAGCTCCTAGGATCTCCATTTGGCTTGTCTCTCTTAGCTTGGCTACTCATGACAATGGTCCTTCCTACTATCTCAAGATGGAATCCCTATCACACAAGAGCAAACATCAAAAAGTTCACAACACAAAAATAATTATAAATCATATTATGAAACTAGATTTTTCAAGAAAAATTTTGCCATTGGTCTCATATTTTTGTGACTTCAAATAAAATATTTATGAATTTTTGAAAATAAAAAGAATTAAAAGAAATTTAAACAGAAAACAGAAAATAGCAAAAATCAGGGGCACTTGGATCTATTTCATTAAATGACGTGGCCTTATCACACGGTTCAGAAGTGAGGACACACCATATGCCTTGGTCAAGCGCGCCACAAACGGAATTAAAATAAGTCAACCAAAGCAATGGACAAGATTAAAATGTTTCCACAAGATCTGATGGCCATGAAGCATCCACGTGGGGATGGTGGTGGAAACCACCATCTTCTCCGGCCAATTAACAACTTTCGGCCACCACACACAGGTTTTTGAAAGTTAATAAAAATAAACAAACGTGGTACCAAAATGAAGTTGGGGTGATGTACATCACCCCTGTAACCTTGGATCTTCCTCAATGTTTCTATGTAATGAGAAATCTGAGGTTGAAGATCAAGGTGCACAAACTGAAATGTCTCAAATCATGAAATTAAGACCACCATTGGCCTGCCTCTTGCTCGAGGACTTCAAAAAACAATTCAAACCAGAGAAATTCACATTGTATACCAAGATTTAGATCAAAACAGTTGAGTGATATACCTTTGAAGTGCAGCTTTAAACAGCACGATCTCTTCAAGCTTTTGATTCCAATTTGATCTTGAGGTAATGAGGATGCAAGGCTAAGGAATTAAGGCTTGAATATCAACTAAGGATGTTGAAATTCAAGCTTGAATTTGAAAAATGAAAATGGAAATTCCTTTGAGTGAGGTTGGGTTTTCACTTCAGCAGCCTTTCAGATCACCTTGAGGTTGATTTTTGAATGGAGAAGCACATGTATTTATAGCTGAGCTTGATGCAAGGAAGTGAAATGCTCGTGTGCATGAACTTTGGGTCCTTCATGCATGGGCCTGTACAGGCGCATGTGAGGCCCAAAATTGAATGGAATTGCAAGCTGAGATCATTTGCAGATGGTTTGGACGTGCAATTGGCTTGGTGTTAGCTTGTGCATGAAGTTTCAATGTGAATTGCATATTTGAACATAAACCTTAAGCTCTTCGAAAGTCACACATGGAAAATCCAAACATGGTGGTATGAGTAATGGTTGGAAAGCTCTTGACATAAGGAACAAAAGCTATGTTGGGAAAAAATCCATTTGGAATTTGGAAAATTATGAAAACTAGCTTTGAAGTTTGAGGTACAAAACATGTCTAGGTTTCCTTTGACTTTTTTTACCAAAAGTGATCAACTTCAAGCCCTTATGTTTTAATGATGAAAGCTTAAAATTGAAAAACCTCAAACATAAAAGTTGTAGATATTTTCAAGATGATCAATTTAGACTTAAATTTTGCATAATTTGGATTTTTAATGAGAAAGTTATGGGCACTAGAAGTTGGACATTTTTCAAATTCAATGGTTTTGGTTCTAAGTGACCTATAATGTTTTGTATTATCACATATGTTTATTTTAGGATTATGAAATTTTGTCCAACATAACATTTTAATTAGACATATTAAGCTTTACAATTCAATTGGTCTCACCTTAAAATCTTAAGAAATTAAGAAGTTAGGTCCTTGGGAAGTTGACCCAAAATTAGGGTTTCAGTCAAAATGACCTATAATGTTTTGAAATGAATGATGACCTTACAAGTTTCAAATGGATTTTTAATGAACATGAAAGTTGTTCATAAGGTTCTTAAGAACATGTTTTCTCTTGGGGTCATCTTGATTTAACAAATACATCAAAAGTTGTGTCTCAGTGATCCTCAGTTTAGTCAGATGACTTGACTAGTCAACTTCTCAAGGCCAAACTTCAAATCTTGATGAATGAATGATTAAGGATACTCACATAGGCTCATATATGCATAAAATAATTAATGAAAGAACTTCCCTTGATTTAATTTGATCATGGGTTGAGGTTGCTTCATGAGCAAGGCACAGTCAATGCACAGTTGAATTAGGGTTTCCTTGGGAAACAATCCTCAAGCCCTTTGGGTAATCTTGATCAAATTGGAAAATTGAGATACTTGGGAGACATATATGATGATTTAGAGATTTGTGGACCATTGTCATGCTTGCTTTCATCTTCATCTAACCACTTCATTGAGCTTAGGAGCCTCCTAGGAGCATGGGCACACATGATCACTTGAGCTTCAAAACAAAAAGAGTTAGTGAAATACTTTTATGCTTTTGGTTAGTAATCAAAATAAGAAAAGCAATAATATGTAATTCAAGCATGCTTGGTGATATCAAACCACTCATACAAGTCCCACCCAAGGGTAAAGGAGCCACACATGCTATGATCCTTGAGGCAATGCATTGAGCAAATGATATAATGCCATGAGGGATCTTAGGGTCAAAATTAGGGTCTTACAGATGCCCCTATTTAAGGTCATTCTAGCCGGAGATATGAAGGCTAAAATCTTCGTCTCGATGAGGTAGAATGGGCTTAAATAATAACAAAGAGACAAATTTTGGTCCCTAAGAGACCTCATGATGCAGATGTATGCATGCAAAAGTTAATACTCTATGGGGAAATATGGCCACAAAGGAAAAAAGAAATTAGAGAGAGACTGAAAGTCCATAGGAGTAACACACTCACTAGGGAGACAGAGACTCTGGGGAAAATAGGGTAAAAATGCGCGAGCAGGTCACGACTTGAAAACTTGCTGGGAGACACAAAGGGATTCCACGAAAATAAATCGATGGAAAGACTCGAGCTGACGCAAAGATGCATGTATTGGGGAATATGCCAATACAGCAAAACTATCCACAAAGGATACCTCGGATAAAAAATCCGGACTCAGATGGGGAAATCCACAAAGGACTTAGCTGAGGAAGAAACAACGAGACATTATCGGCTACTAGGTAATAAACTCAAAGAGAGACATGTTATCAAAACACCGGTTACTGGGTGAGAGAACAACATGCTCAAGGATAAAGAATATCTAAGACCGGTATAAGGGTGAGAGATATCAATCATCCGAAACATCTGAGGAAAAACCAAAACGCACATCTAAAATCAGGAAAATCTGACTCCACAGGGGACAAAAACTCATAATAGGGAGCAGAAGGAAGGAACACTAGTGATACTGGTTACTGGGCATATAATAGGTGACCAACCATGCATGAATTAGGAATATAACCAAGACACTCATCATCCAAAAGGAGGGCTGAAAAAGCAAACTCGTCCTACAGGATGGGCATTCGATTCCATAATGATATACGAATCTTACTCAACTGGGGAAGAAGAAAGACTTTGACTGAAGAGCACATGAGATATATTATCTATTACCGTCATAACGTAGATAACATACTCGCATGGAAGATTATCCACAACCGGTTACTAGGTTAATAAAGGATAAATCGACCGAAGAGAAAGGACATCAGGATACCGGTTACTGGATATAAAATGATGACCAATCAAAGGGAGAAACAATCATTACCAGATAAAGAGGTAAATGAAAGGTGACTTGCGGGGGATAAATTGCTTGACAAAAACAATCATCCAAGAGATATATCACCGGTTACTGGGTGAAATACTCAAAAATGAAGGAATATTCATACCGAATATTGGATAGGGATAACCAACAAAGAGGGGATTACATCTACCGGTTACTAGGTAGAAAACCACAGAAATAGGACTTACAACTACCAGTTATTGGGCAGAAAGCCACAAGATCCACTGGGGAAAAGATGGACAATTGTTGGTTACTAAGCAATTGAACAATTAAACCACAGGGAACCGCAGAGGAATAACAAGAAAGGAGTCAATCTAGGAACAAACTAGAAAGACACAATCAACCAAGACTTAACCAGCTAAGGACATAACTCAGGGGAGTAACTCCATCCCTATATATAATTGGGGAGGAAACTAAAACAACAATCATCCATGGGGACATAACTCAGTGGGGAATATGGAAAGAAAGATAGACACTTTCTGCCTATGGGGCTGACTCTGTATGGAGAGATCAGACACAAACATCTGCTTGGGAAAAATGTTTCACCAATAGCAGGAGATAATCAAGCGAAGATATATGGCAGAGAATGCAACATGAATATCTGAATGCTATAATTATGCATGTATATGCATGGTTTATGTATGATTAATGCTGAAAAACAGACATATCTAACACAACACAGGTTCGAGGATCAACAGACAGACATCCGGTATAACATCTCAAAAGAGAAAGGTCGGGCCCACAGAAGAAATTCAGCTCTGGTGGGGAATGCATCAACTACCAAGAGACATGGACCACCGCCGGGGATAGGCAAAGTCTCAGCCGGGGACAAGCAAAGTCACAGCTATTAACTGTCGGGGATCTTCCAACAATTCTCGGGAACATGCAGAGATATCAATAAGATCTGCCATAGAAGAACTCTACTGGGGATCTTATCAAGGGATGATATGAAATTTTGTGGGAAACAACCACCAAACAGATACATCAATCAAGCATTCTATTCTAACTGCTGAAGAGACATCTCTGCTAGGGGAGAGAGAGAAAACCATTGCTCCACCGGGGAAGGAAATAACACATCTTCCTCATCGTCCTCCAATATTGGAAGAAATCTTCAATCACAAAGGGGGATACAAACGTCAAGCTAGGATCAAGCAACTCCATTGGGGATGGACTGTAGGCGATCCAACTGGGGATAGTCTGCTGACAAGCAACCCTACTGGGGATGAGCTGTAAGCAAACCTGCTGGGGAGAAACTACAAGTAACTCCGGAGGAACTGTCTTGGCTGAGGGAATTGGAAACGAATCTTACGCCGACACGTGCCATGCTAGGGATGAAAAGGGGAACAAACCCTTCACCAATTGCTCTAGGAAACCACTGTTGAGGAGAAATCTGAAAGAGAGCCTTGTAGGGATCACATGCTTACTCTGTCAAGGACTTCTACTCATGCTGGGAATGCTGCTCACTGGGGAAAGAAAAACTTCCTCATGAATAGCATATTAACTTTTATCAATCTATAAGGGATTTTAGGTCAGTCCACATAAGGGATGACAACCATATAATTGATAAAACACAAATGCTAACCTGATATAGAGGTATACACATCTCTAAAAGGTCGAGGCTAAAACTCCAGACTCTCTAGGGAGTTGAAGATGGGTCACTCTTCTTTGCGCTCGCTGGGGAGACAACTTGAAAACTGATGAGGAGGATATAATCATTCCAGAACATGAACAAATGTCTTACCTTTTGGAAATCGTACTATCCTTGGGAGAGCACTGAAGACATTCCCACTATCCTTTCAGTCATTGTGAATGTTCACTTTGTTTAAAAATAGTTTATAAAAACTTTATTTGTTTAAAAAAATGTTATTTATCAATTAAAACATGCAAACATTTGTTAAACAAAAAAAAATAAGAGTGCAAAGAATTAGATAAAGCCTCAAATTTATTTGATAGATTGGTAGTCCGCAAATGGCGAGACTCCATTAATCTTTACAAATTTGAAATTGGTGATATATATTGGAAAAAGGGCTACATTGAACATAATGACCATTTCTCCACCAACTCTGAATCCAATGTATTTGAAGCTTCAGTTGACGACGACTGAGCGAGAGTCCTTGACAGAAGACAGTTATAGAACGAAGTCTTGTCAGGATGCAGTTACTTGCCAAATCCCTAGTTTTTGTCTAGATTGCCCCAGGGTGAGGTACTCAATCTAGTGGGATATATATATATATATATATATATATATATATATATATATATATATATATATATATATATATATATATATTATATATATATATATATATATATATATATATATATATATATATATATATATATATATATATATATATATATATATATATATTCATTTTTTATATGTCTCTAACTTTTGCCTGGACCGCCCTTTCGGGTTTTCAATCCACCGAGACGCTCATTTTTGCCTAAGTCGCCCTTTCAAGTTTTCAACTTAGCGAGTTATTCTGTTTTTATTTTTAGGCGAAGTATTTCTTGACTGTATCTGAATTCACAGGACGAGTGAAATCCTCCCCATCCATAGTTGTAAGTATCAAAGCACCGCCTAAAAAGGCTCTCTTAACAACATATGGACCTTCATAGTTTGGAGTCCACTTGCCCCTAGAATCGGGCGCGAAAGACAAAACTTTCTTGAGCACGAGGTCACCTTCTCGGAACACGCAAGGCTTGACCTTCTTATCAAGGGATTTCTTCATCCTTTGTTTATATAACTTACCATGGCATATGGCAATTAATCTCTTCTCTTCAATCAAGTTCAGTTGGTCATAACGACTTTAAACCCATTCAGCCTCAGTCAACTTGGCTTCCATCAAGACTCTCATTGATGGGATCTCAACCTCCACGGGGAGCACAACCTCCATGCCATATACAAGAAAGAAAGGGGTTGCCCCTGTTGAAGTGCGGACAGATGTACGATATCCATGCAAAGCAAATGGAAACATCTCATGCCAATCTTTGTACGTAACAACCATCTTCTGAATGATCTTCTTGATGTTCTTGTTAGCAGCTTCCACAACCCCATTCATCTTGGGTCTATAGGGAGAAGAATTATGATGTGCAATCTTGAACTCGCTATACAGCCCCTTCATCATCTTATTGTTCAAGTTGGATCCATTATCAATAATGATCTTGTCTAGCACACCATATCGGCATATGAGTTGATTCTTGATAAACTTCACAACCACCTGCCTGGTCACATTCGCATACGATGCCGCTTCAACCCACTTGGTGAAGTAATCAATAGCTACGAGAATAAAATGGTGACCGTTTGACGCCTTAGGCTCTATCATGTCAATCATGTCAATTCCCCACATGGAGAACGACCATGGTGAGGAAATAACATTCAGAAGTGTCGGGGGAATATGAATCTTATCCGCATAAATCTGACATGTGTGGCATTTCTTCACATATTTACAGCAGTCAGACTCCATTATCAGCCAATAGTAGCCTGCTCTCAATATCTTCTTCGCCATAGCATGTCCATTGGAATGAGCACCAAATGAACACTCTGGGACTCCAGTCATCAACAGGTCTGCTTTGTGTCTATCCACGCATCTGAGTAGAACCATGTCAAAATTCCTCTTATAAAGCACATCACCATTGAGGTAGAAACTGCCAGATAATCTCCTCAAAGTCTTCTTATCTTTAACAGATGCCCCAGGCGGGTAAATTCGACTTTGGAGAAAGCACTTGATATCATAATACCACGGCTTATCATCCTTCACTTCTTCAACTGCAAACACATGAGTTGGTCTATCCAAGCGCATCACGGTAATATTGGGAACTTCATTCCAATACTTTACCACAACCATCGAAACAAGCGTAGCAAGAGCATCTGCCATTTGATTCTCATCTCGAGGAATATGATGGAAGTCAACCTCAGTAAAGAAAGTTGAAATCCTCCTCACATAATCTCTGTATGGGATGAGGCCAGGCTGATTCGTCTCCCATTCACCCTTAATCTGATTAACAACAAAGGCCGAATCACCATAAACATCAAGATGCTTGATCCTAAGATCAATACATTCTTATAAACCCATGATACAGGACTCATGTTCCGCCATATTTTTCGTGCATTTGAAAGTTAGCCTTGTTGTAAAAGGGAATGTGTGCCCTGAGGAGTAATAATCACTGCCCCAATACCATTTCCGTATTGATTAACAGCACCATCGAACACCATACCCCATCGGGAACCAGGCTCTGGCCCTTCATCAAGCGTAGGCTCATCGCAATCTTTCATCTTCAAATACAGAATCTCCTCATCAGGGAAGTCGTACTGAACAGACTGATAATCTTCAATTAGTTGATGTGTCAAGTGGTCAGCCAAGATACTTCCTTTAATAGCCTTTTGAGCTCGATACTCAATGGCATATTCAGACAACAACATCTGCCAACAGGCAATTCTCCCAGTTAAAGCAGCCTTCTCAAAGATATACTTGATTGGATCAATTTTGGATATCAACCAAGTCGTATGATTCAACATATACTGGCGTAAGCGCTTAGCAGCCAAAGCCAAAGCACAACATGTTTTCTCAAGCATTGAGTACCGAGACTCACAATTAGTGAACTTCTTACTTAAGTAGTATATTGCATACTCTTTCTTCCCTGATTCATCTTGCTGACCCAATACACAACCCATAGAGTCATCAAGTACGGTCAAGTACATAATCAAAGGTCTTCCTTCAGCAGGCAGAGACAGAATCAGAGGCTCAGACAGATACTCCTTAATACTATCAAAGGCCTTCTGGAAATCCTCGGCCCAATCATGACGCTGATCTTTCCAGAGGAGCTTGAATATAGGCGCACATGTGGAAGTCATGTGGGATATAAATCTGGAAATATAATTCAAGCGGCCAAGAAAACCTCAGACTTGCTTCTCAGTTTTGGGCGCAGGCATCTCTTGTATTGCTTTGACCTTGGCAGGATCAACTTCAATACCTCTTTCACTGACAATAAAGCCCAATAACTTGCCGGAACGGACTCCAAATGTACACTTGTTCGGATTCAGGCGGAGTTTGTACTTCCTCAAACGTTGAAAAAGCTTCAACAAGTGCTCTACATGTTCAACTTCCGTTTTCGACTTCGCAATCATATCATCAACATACACCTCGATCTCCTTGTGCATCATATCATGAAACAAGGTAGTCATGGCTCGTTGATACATGGCTCCGGCGTTCTTCAAATCGAAGGGCATCACTCGATAACAAAATGTTCCCCAAGGTGTGATGAATGTTGTCTTCTCCATATCCTCGGGTGCCATTTTAATCTGATTATAACCGGAAAATCTGTCCATAAATGAAAAGACATTGAATTTAGCCGTATTGTCTATCAACATATCAATGTGTGGTAGAGGAAAATCATCTTTCGGACTAGCTTTATTCAAGTCTCGATAGTCCACACACATTCGGACTTTTCCATCTTTCTTAGGCACGGGCACAATATTGGCCATCCATTGAGGATATGTAGAAGTCACCAGAAACCCCGCATCAATTTGCTTCTGAACTTCTTCTTTAATCTTTACTGCCATATCAGGATGAGTTCTTCTGAGCTTCTGCTTCACAGGTACACACTCATGCTTCAATGGCAAGAAATGTTGCACAATATCAGTATCCAGACCAGGCATGTCTTCATATGAATAGGCAAAGACGTCGACATATTCTCGTAGCAACTCAATCAACCCCTTCTTCACAAACTCTTCAAGGAGTGCCCCAATCTTCACTTCACGAACACAGTCTTCAGACCCCAAGTTGACTGTTTCCAGATTCTCAAGATGCGGCTGAATGATCTTCTCCTCGTGCTCAAGCAAACGGGTAATCTCATTAAGAATCTCTTTAACATCATCTTCTTCGGCCTCAAATACCGGGAACTCAAAGTTGGGAGATTGTGTTGGATCATTATGTTCAATGGGTTTGATTAACCTGCATAATGATTTTGAGTATAAAAGAGATTTCAGAATTCAAGCAAGGCAAACCATTATGCAGATGAAAAGATTGATTTTATTCTCTTTTAGGGTTTTATGGTGATCACCAATTTCATGCAAAAGAAAAAAGGGAAAATAATTTGGAAAAACAAACATTTAACATGTAATTATTGAATGAACATTATTGTATTAATCAAATGGTGCCAACAATGTCATCACTTCTCCTTTTGGCATGGGAGAAAGGTTTTCTTTAACAAAATGAACACATTACGTGGACTTGTGGATAACTGTTGGAACATCCACAACGATCCAATTGTTGCAGATTCCGCTTGGGATAACAAAGTTGCCAAGATCTTCCTCTTCATCATCTTCCACTATGGCAGCAGCCTCTTGATCTTCAACAGTGTGGATAAAGCCACCACTCCGGAACAGCCCACACTCGTTGGAAACACCTAAAGAATACTCTATGCCAGCTCGGGATTTATTATCTTCCATCTGGATCATTTGTCTTAAACCAGTAGTTGCACCATGCTCAATGGCCAACTTAGCATCATTGTAGGAAGCAAATGAAGAAGGTCATTTCCTTGAAGGCTCAACAATAGATAAGGCTTGGAACGGAGTTCCAACCTCATCCTCAGCATCTATATAGGAAAAGGAAGACAAATGGCTAACCAATAGAGCCTTCTCTCCCCATATCACTACCAACTTCTTATTCTTAACGAATTTCAACTTCTGGTGTAGGGTGGATGTCACGGCGCCTACCTCGTGAATCCATGGTCTGCCAAGTAAACAACTGTATGATGGATGAATATCCATGACCTGGAAAGTGATATGGAAATCACTAGGTCCAATCTTGATCGGGAGTTCCACTTCACCGATCACAGTTTTCCTCGATCCATCAAAAGCTTTGACAACCACTTCACTCTACCTCATGGAAGGCCCCTGGTAAGAAAGTTTAGCCAGAGTGGATTTTGGCAACACATTAAACGATGATCCTGTGTCCACCAACACGTTGGAAAAGGCATCATCCTTGCAGTTCATAGAAATGTGTAGAGTCAAATTGTGGTCTTTTTCCTCCTCGGGAAGATCAGCATCACAGAAGCTCAAATTGTTACAAGCGGTTATGTTTGCAACAATGTTATCAAATTGTTCAATAGTGACATCGTGATCCACGTATGCCACGTCCAACACCCTCTGCAAAGCTTCACGGTGTGGCTCTGAATTCATCAGCAAAGATAAGACAGAGATCTTTGATGGAGTTTGTAGCAGCTGATCAACAACGTTGTACTCTCTCCTCTTGATGAGCCTTAGCATCTCATCACAGTCCTCTTTCAAAATGCCATGCTGGCCAACCAGGACAGAAGCTTTAACAGGTTTATCAACAACAGGATCAACATTGACCCTTCACAACAAGTGTCGGATTGGAAGAAGAAGTTCCCACATGACCTGCAGGATTATCAACAGCAGTTCTTCTCACAACATCTTCGTGGGGTTTCGGTGGAGCCGAGAAAACATGACCACTACGGGTCACACCACTGACGTCAGAAATGCTCACTATGGAAGTTGAGGGCAACGACACGTCCTTTCCATCTTCTAGCATTACTGGGTTATACCTGTATGGAACAACTTTGTCAGAGGAATACGGGACAGGGCCCGCTGGCTTGATTACAAGAGATGATGACACTTTCTTCTTGCTGCCATCATATTTGACGACAACAGGTTCAGGAATATTAAACACAGGGGTTATTGAAATTCTGGTATCAGATATAAGATGTCGAAGGTAATGTCACGACACTAATATCTGAATAATACAAACAGGATAAAGATAAAGAATAGTAATGCAAGAGACACAAGCAATTGTTAACCCAATTCGGTGCAACTCACCTATGTCTGGGGGCTACCAAGCCAGGAAGGAAATCCACTAAATAGAATCAGTTCAAAGACTCTCAGTACACTTCAACAAGTTACAGTCTTTTTCACCTAATCTCTACCCGTGTGATTTCTACCTAAGCACTCTTAGATATGAGAACTCACTCACTCCCCCTCAATCACACCTGTGTTTATAAACAACAATTACTTATGAAAAGAAGACACTCTTCAAAGACACACACTTGATCTTCAATCAAGTAGACACACACTTAATCTTCAATCAAGTAGACACACACTTAATCTTACTTAACAGCTTCAATCAAGTAGAGACACACGCATGCTTAAAAGCTTTGAGTGACAAATTACAACTCACAAATCAGACCAATTCAATCATCTAAGGATGAATTGAATGACTTACAAGTCACACAACCAAACAAGACACAAACCCTTATTCTTTCTCAATATTTCGCTCAGTATCGGTTGTGTATCAAATTAGGTTTTTCCATGTCCTATTTATAGAAGCATTCAGCTAGGCTTGGACATCTTGAAAACCCTAAAACTATTTTCCAATTAAATCTTCTCATGACAGCTGATTATATCTCTTTGGAAAATAAGTAAATCGGGTTGTAATTAATGATTGAATGCATTTGCAAATCAGATCTTCAATCATACATAGATTGCCATTAAATGCGCAATCACATAACACATAACATTCACCCTGAATGTTCTGTGTACAGGATGTCATGACATCGGGTCTAACATCCTGGAATAATCTTGCATAATTCCATTTTAAATATCCAGCAGGTACATAATATCAGATGCCATGACATCGTGTATGACATCCTGAAATAATCCTGCATAATTATATTTTTTAAACTCCAGCAGGTACACAGATATCTCATGTTAATACATCACATGCAACATCTTGTGAACACTCTTTATTTTACCAAAATTGCTGCCAACACTTAGAACCAACAGTTATAACATCAACTTCGTCCTCATTACGATTCTGAAGTATTTCGATCATACCCTGATCTAGCATCTCTTGGATGTCCTTTCTAACTTGTCGGCATCCTCTCTCGTTGATAGTGCACACCTGGCACCTATCATGGTCATGCTCATAGTAATTGTATCCACACAACATTCTGTGCATCTCGACCAAAGATTGCCTGATATCATTGACATACAGGACTTTATATTTGCCAGGGCAACCCTGGACCATATTCACAACAGCTTTCCCATGCTCGGGCAATGGGTTCTTCTTCACATTAGGACCCACGTCCTCGAAAAACAAAATCCCACTTCTCACAAGGTCTTGCACCTTGGTCTTCAGAGGATAGCAATTCTCCACATCATGTCCGGGAGCACCGGAATGATATACACAATGTAATTCAGGTTTGTACCACCACTAAGGGTTGGTAGGTATAGCGGAAGGGTCACGCGGAGTAATTAACTTTCTATCAATCAAAGACGGATAGAGTTCATCATAAGTCATCGGAATTGGATCAAAAGTGACCATCTTCCTCTCATAGTTGGTGCTGGTGTTATTGTTGTTTCGAGGCTGGTAGGCCTGCTGTTGTGGATGATGTTGTTGTTAATATTGTTGATGTTGTTGTTGTTGATGATGTTGAACTTCTCGGAAGGCAGGTGTTATATGAGCCACATAGTGTTGGCTAACGGCAGGACGCATGTTCTTCCTCTTCACAGAGGATCTTCTCTTGATATGGGAGGACACAGCATATGCCTCTCCCTCCTTCTTCTTCGTAAAACTCCCATACCTCTTTGCAGAAGAGCCTTCATCCTTGGTCAGACATCCTTCACGGACTCCTTCCTCTAGCCTCATTCCCATATTCACCATTTCGGTGAAGTCCGAGGGAGCATTAGCAATCATCCTCTCATAGTAGAAAGAACTCAAAGTCTTTAAAAAGATTTTTTTCATTTCTTTCTCTTCAAGGGGTGACACTATCTGAGCTGCCAACTCACACCATCTCTGGGCGTACTCTTTGAAAGTCTCCTTCTCTTTCTGGGACATCTCCCTCAGCTGGTCCCTATTGGGAGCCATATCTACATTGTACTTATATTGCTTGATGAAGGTCTCTCCAAGATCGTTGAAGGAGCAGATGTTCGAACTTTCCAGACCCATGAACCATCGGAGAGCGGCACCGGACAGACTGTCCTGGAAGTAGTGGATAAGAAGCTGATCATTGTCAGTTTATGTTGACATCTTGTGGGCATATGTCACAATATGGATGAGAGGGCAAGTGTTTCCCTTATATTTTTCAAAGTCAGGCACTTTGAATTTAATAGGGATTTTGACGTTGGGCACAAGGCACAACTCAGCAGCACTCTTACCGAAGAGGTCCTTACCCCTCAGAGTCTTCAGTTCCTTGCGCAGCTCAAAGAATTGGTCTTTCATTTTGTCCATCTTCTCATAAACATCTGGGCCCTCAGATGGCTCAGAATGATAGATGGTGTCCTCAACTCTTGGTAAGATGTGCACAACAGGAGGTGGCACAGAAAGGACCGGGCTAGATGTCGGCAGAGAGGCGAGAGTAGGAGAAAAACCCTCAGGCACAAAATTGGAGGGCATTCCCCAAGGGAACCCGGCTAGCATAGTAGGCGCAAAATGAGTTGTTGCGGCAGGCACAGTAGAGAAAGCTACCTCAGATATAATAGTCCTCGCGGGAGGAGTTGCAGGAGTTGGCGACGATTGGCTCTAGGCAGTCAGAACTGACTCCATCATGGCAGTCAACCTAGCTATCTCGTTCTTCAGTTCCCGTTTCTCTTGTTCTAGATGCTCCATGATCTTTGGAAGATTAGCTCTTGTGTTACACCGGTGCGTCAACTTGTCTTCAAAATAAATGAAGAGCAAAGAGTTAGACCACTGAGCTGAACAAAACCTGCTTATGCATATGATGCATGCAATGTTTGTGCATATGATTTGTTTTTATTTGAGGAACTTTATAGAGATCTATTTGCAAATATTTGAAAATATTAATCTTTTAAGACATATATGGAATGCACATATCAATAATATTTGGAAAATTTTACACCAATGAAGAAGTACAGTCTTGGTAACCAAATACAATACAAGAGGAAAGGAGAATAAATATCCTATGGAGCCCTAGAAACAATCGTCCAAAGCTCTCGAGACCGGAAGATAAGCTGCACGAAGCCTATTCACTTCTCTCTCATAAGCTGCTTCCATATTTGCCTTCTCCTTGGCGAGCCGATCATACTTCCTCTTCCAAAACCTGGATGACTGAGGAAGAAGAGAAGTAACCACGTCATCAGGCTCATCAATAACCTGATGCTCTAGAAATTCTATCACTGCATCCTTATCTCTGAATTGCTGAAGTAGTTCCTCTCGCTCACGAACCCAAGCACGCGACCGATCTTCATCTCTCAACTCCTCTACTCCTTGGTTAGGGAGGGTTGAAGGCCCAACCATAACCATAAGGGTAGAACTCGGATAATCATATGGCATGCGGTACTCAAGAGCTCTCCTCCTCACCCAAGAGGTGTAGGGTTCCAAAGCAATACAATTCTTCGGACCAAGCTCTTTCCTTCCCTTCCTATGAATCTTGCGCCAGGCACGGACCATCCTCTCCTTCAAGTTTTAGGGATCTTTACCCTCTTGAAAGAACACACCTTCCAACAGAATGTTATTAAGTTTATCCTTTAAGGGGAACCTAAGCTGTCGGCGAGCCAAAACAGGGTTGTAGTTAATTCCACCACATGTACCAAGAAGAGGCACATTGGAGAATTCACCACAAGAGTCAATAATCTGGACACCATCATACACACGGTTATACCAAAAGATATCATCATTAGTGAGAGACATAAGTCTTGTAGACCACCTTAGACATCCCTTGTTCTCCTTGAAGGCGAGCGTCTGAGGCAAGTGCGAAATAAACCACTTATACAACAGAGGCAGACAACACACAATGGATCCACCACCCTTTGCATTCCTCATATGCAAAGAGAAATGAGTGTCACCCAACAGAGTCGGAACTGGATTAAGAGTAAAGAAAATCCTAATAGCGTTCACATCCACAAAATTGTCGATGTTGGGGAATAACACTAGCCCATATATGAGAAGTACAAATACGGCTTCAAAGGCGTCCTCACTCATGGCCTTCCCAAACAAAGTATCTTGGGCGATGAGAAAATCAGATGGGAGACCTTGAATTCCACCTTTGGTAGTCATATGAGCAATAATCTCAGATGCATCTAGGTGAAGCATGTCAGCAATCTCCTGGGAAGAAGGAACCCTCTCCAAACCACTGAGCGGCAACTGATCTAAGATAGGTATACCCACAAGATAGGCATACTACTCAAGTTTAGGCAAAAACTGGAAATCCGGAAAAGTGAAGCACCGATATAGAGGATCATAGAACTGTACTAGCACACTCATCAGACCTTCATCCACCTGAGTAGAAAGAATAGACAGAATCTTTAGGTGGCGAGCTTTGAACTCCAAGGGATCTAATACATAAGATGTCAAACTCCTTAACTCTTTCAAGTCGGGTTGTCTGAAACTGTACTTCTTCGTATTCCTTCTTTGCTTATCCATGTCTGAAATTTGCAAATAGACCTCTTAAGTTCCTTGAAAATTTCATTGTTGATGATATGGATGCAAATGAATGCATGAATGCATGGATGCAACAATCACACTCAAGGATCAAGCAAGTCACACCACACAAAGGTCACGGGATGGCTCAAGTCATCCTCAATATCAATCATCCATTTTGGTGGATTATGGTTTACACCTTATCAACATCCAAGTTCCATTGATATTGAGGATATACGAGAACGGATCAACCGTGAATTAAGGGTTTATTGTGAGTCACGAGCATGGAGTCTCGGTTAAGAACCACCCAAAGGGAGTGTACTATGGTTAAACCTGACAATCATGTTCTAAAAAAGGTCCCCATAGTCTGTTGGTGTATGCCCTAGAGGCCAATACTTTTGGTACTTGTATCAAATTGTTTATTAATAATAAAAGGCTTTTTCTTTATTATGTTTGTTTAATAAAGTCCCTGGAATAGATATTCCATTTAATGTATCAAGTGTGACTTAATCATGAGATCACATTAAACATAAGGATACTATTCTTAAAGTATCCGTAGTCGAGCTTTATTGTGAAGTGGGATAACATTAAAGCATGAAGACTATTATGTTTATAGACTGATGATCACATCTCATGGATCATGGATAAGGAGTTATCAAGTCTCAAACATAGGTATGAATATTAAGAGTAATATTTATACTGGATTGACCCGCTATGAGAATACTATATAGAATGTTATGCAAAGTGTCATAAGTTATTCTCATGGTGATAATGGTGTCACTACGCCAAATAAGGGAAAAGAGGGCGCTTATATTGGCCTATAACAACGCTTTTAAGCGCCCTCTAAAGTGGCACTGGCATAGGTAAAGACAGCGCTTTGTTTTCCTGGAGAAAGCGCTCTCTAAAGTGGCCCTTTAAGGGCCACATTATAGTGCGCTTTCAGAAAAAAGCGCCCTCTGGAGTGGTCCATAAAGGGCCACCTTAGAGGGCGCTTTCTGGACAAAGCACCCTCTAAAGTTGTCAATGTAAAGTGTTTAGAGGGCGCTTCCTACAGAAAGCGCCCTCTAAAGTGTTAGTTATTTTAAAAAAAATTGTTTGAAAAACAGTGGGTATTTAATTGGGAACCTGTTCGCATGCTGCAAAAGTGTAAAATTCATATTGATTTCATCCTTTAATCCAATGTTATACACCATTAATCCATTGATATATACAACATGAATCCATTTATATACAACATTAATCCTCCATATATACAACATTAATATATTGATATTCATGCATGTACAACAACATTCCATACATATATGTACAACAACTACAACCTATATGATTCTATGATCAATAATGAATTGACACAATTCATCCTTCATTTCATCCAAATGAGCTCTTGAGTAAGATTTGTATTCGTCAAAGTACTACAATTAAGAGAATAAAACATATTCATGATTTAGTAACAAATTAGATGAAATATCCGATAATATTAAAATAAACCCTAAGTTATTATTCCATACCATTTTTGGGATGTCTATACGATTCAACGCAATGATATCTCTCATAAATCTCGATACAAAAAATCTGCAATCGATCGAATTGTTTTGCTGAGGACACTACACAGAAAAACAATATATATATATATATATATATATATATATATATATATATATATATATATATATATATATATATATATATATATATATATATATATACATATATATATATATATATATAGTTAATTTCTTACAAACACTATTATAAGCAAAAAAACAAACACTATTATAAGCAAAAATAAGAAACTTAATATATACCTGAACTCTGACCCAGGTAATGTCCTTCCTATTACGATAATTCTTTTTCGATCTAAATTTTAGTATTGCCCTAACAAAATAAAAACGTATATTGAGATCAATCTGACAGACATAATTAAATATACAAATACACACGAATATTTAGGGGAATTTCACTTACGCGTCAACCGTCTTCTTCATACTCGGATATTTACTCCAATTACCCGGTAACGAATCGAGATAATACACCATTAGTCTCGAAAGATCCATAGCAACCAACACCCAGTGACCACTGTAAAATAAAACAAAAATTTAGATGCATGCAAATTTTCTACGTAAAAGATATACATAGATTAGAATGAAATTATTAGAAAGAAAATCTAACCCGTTGCCAGAATTAAACGGTAAAAAATACAAACTGGGTGTAGTATTATCGCCGGCCACCATGAATCTATCGACTAGTTCATTCATTACGGATGTTGGATTTTTCGTTATAAACGTTGTGTTGATACGGGAAGCAGCAATAAAATTGAATCGGTTACACAATTCAGTTCCCCGCATCAATGTGTCATACATATACCTTAAATAGAAACATAATAAACATTAGACTACTCATTGAAATGTGTAAATAAATTGTTCAACTAAGTAAATAATAGATTGATCGGAGTACCATATGTATGTATGAATGACAGCGATGCCCAATTCTTCGTGTTCAAAAAGTTGCTGCATGTCCTCCTTTGCAATTAATTCGGAATGAGCAATTCCGAAAACACCTTCATCCATATCTACACTACGGATGGCGCCGTGCATAATATCTGACTCTTCCACCATTTTCTCAAGACGCATCATAATTTGAGATTTTATCCCGGACGTCGTTGGAATTTCCTTACTAGCTTTGTCCAACATTTGACCGGGAACCTAAAAATATAAATTAAATCATGACTTTTTGTGATGCAACAGAATCGTTGTGTATATAATTCAATGGGTATATATATTTGTACCTCTTTTTGAGATTTAGGATTTGTTTTTGTCCCGGACTTCGTTGGAATATCCTTACCAGCTTTTTTCAACATTCGACCGGGAACCTAAAAATTCATATAAATTAAATCATGACTTTTTGTGATGCAACAGAATCGTTGTGTATATAATTCAATGGGTATATATATTTGTACCTCTTTTTGAGATTTAGGATTTGTTTTTGTCCCGGACTTCGTTGGAATATCCTTATCAGCTTTTTTCAACATTCGACCGGGAACCTAAAAATTCATATAAATTAAATCATGACTTTTTGTGATGCAACAGAATCGTTGCGTATATAATTTAATGGGTATATATATTTGTACCTCTTTTTGAGATGCAACCGACTCGATGCGTCTTGAAATCCCTTTACCAACTTTATGTGTGGGTCTTGTAGGAGTCTAACATTACCATGTAATAAGGATTGATTAAATATCATAATTGTAGCTGAATTGAAATATGAATACTAAATAGTCATAATCATTTAGAACATATATACCTCGGCATCTGGGAAAATTAGATCTGACGGTCATCCAACAAAGGATCCGACTGCATCTCGCATCAACGTTGTCTCTGAAACAACGTCAGGTAATGGTAGAAGCGCGTCCGTATCTAATACAAGGTCAACCAAAACTTTCATATATCCCACCGGGAGGGGATTATGGTGAAGTAATTCACCCGAAGTGTTGTGCACTTTTCCCTTGCCAACTATGCGATAAGTTGGTGACGATAGATACAGCTGACAAGGTGTAATGCCCTAAACCAATAATAAATATGTTATTGTTAATGTGTATATGTGTCAAGTAAAAAAGTGCTATTTTAATTTCATAATAACATATATAATTACCTCGGGAAATTTCGGTTGACAATTGATACTAGCTCGGTCACTAGTATCTTTTGCCTCGGAACCGCGCCTTTCCTCTCTATACCTTGCATTCTCCTTTTGCAGTTCGAGTACTTGTGCCCTTAACTCCGCCAAGGTCTCCATCACCTCTTTGTTGGTAGGATTTTTTGTTTTTGGTTTTTTATAAAATGACGACGGAGTCACACCAAAACCCTTACCCCTCACACGACCGGAATACTCAGGAACATTTAGTACTCGACTAAGTAGGCTCCTGCAATCCTGGACCTCGGTTGAATGTAAGGTGTGGGATAAAGTCTCCTGAAATATTATTAGAGGAGATTAAAAATGAATTATATGTCTAACAAAATTTTCGATATAATTAAAGAAATAATGTTATATATACTTACACATTCGTCATAAACATTTTGAACCGCTTCAACGACAGCCCCATCCTTCCCAACCCGAGCAGCCTTCCACAATACGTGCTCCGGAAGAGATGTTGCGTCACTTTTCTCCTCGGCTAGCTACACATTGAATCAGATTATAAGATCATCAATTATAACATATTGTGACAATGTATAAGCTCATAGCATTTGAATATACTCACAATTCTTTGTTGTAACCGTGCATATCCCGTACGCCCTTTTTTGTACGGATACGCGGGTTTTGATGCCCTTTTCCGATTTTTGTCGCTTACTTCCTGGATAAAAAAGTTTAAGGCATATCAGAACCAAGTATCTTAACAATTGTATAATACCATAATTAATAGACATTACATGGAATTTTTCGTTTCTTCATTTGGCGACAAAGTTATCCCATTCTTCGGCTGAAATAATCTCCGCATACTTCATTGGCCGTTCTGCTTCAATAAATTTTCCTTCCTCATCCTTGAGAAATTTTGTTGGACAAAAAGGATCGAAATCCTAGGAGTCTTTTTCCGGCCAATTGAATACAATATTTTTGCCGGCTTTCATCGATGTGAAAGGATCTCTAAAAACATACACATGGAGTGTGTTATTATAAGTAATATTATAACAATATATGGTCAACAAATAGTCAACAAAAAAATATATAACAATATATGGTAAGTACCTGTATCTCGGACCATATTTTTTCTTACCCAACCTTCAATTCCGGACTTCTCCAATTATCACATGTAATCGGAATATGTTGTCGAACAAGGAAACCAATGTAACTTGCCAACATTGAACCGTTAGGCTCAATTAGTTGGTCTTCAGCACTCCAATGTACTTCGAATTTTTCACCCTTGTCTCTTGCACGAATGATTGACTTCATAACAGTCAATCCTCGTTTGATTTCATTTTCAACATTGTTACGTGATCCACTCACGTCATGGGTATCGTCTTGGTTACTAGCCATTTTATCTGTAATATAGAAATGATTCAATAAGACCCAAGTAAGACAATGACCATATTCGTGAAGCTACACAAAAAACACATTCATATACCTTCCATTTCTCTCATGTTACAACAATCTAAACTCTCTCTTTTTTTCATCATTATTGAATACAAACTCACACACACCTACTGCATACAAAAGACCAATGCAAACTTATGGTGTTTGGAACATGAACAAACTTGCATCCATAATCATCAAACTTCCAAGCACAAGCTCAAACACACTCCAAATGACATCAGTTTTCAATCAGAAATAAAAAACCTTACATAACCATACAACATACAACATTCAGTGATCAAAACCATACACACAAAAATAACAAAAAATTATTTTCAACAAGGTGCTCACGAACACCATATAGTGCTTGTTTGCCCTAAACAACATTAATCAACATAATGCACAAAATGTAAAACTCAGTTTAGAAAATGCCCTAATCAAACACCTGAAAATACAAACTATTGAGAGAAATACCTTCAAGGTGACGGTAACGATGGAGAAGAAAGTGAACAGCGACGGTGGATGCAGATAACTCAGTGAACGTGAACGCAGCAGTAGAAAAAGGCGATGGCGACGACGACGGTGAGGGAGGGAGAACGAACGGAGGACGAGAGTAATCGCAGTAGAGAGTAATTGCAGTAGAGAGAAAACCCAGTTACGTAAACGAAATAGCATATAGCAAGGGAAAATAAAGAGACATGCAGTATATGTTATAATTTTAATATTTACTAAAGGGGACCTTAGAGGGCGCTTGTGTAAAAAAAGCGCCCTCTAAAGGGGGCCTAAGAGGGCGCTTCTAAAAGCGCTCTCTAAGGCTTTCCAAAAGCGCCTTATAAACTGGAAATGTACATGGACTTAGAGAGTGCTTTTTTAAAAGCGTCCTCTAAGGGTACCCTTAGAGGGCACTTTCATAAACGCGCCCTCTATTGGTGTCCCTCCATTTCCTCATTATTTTTTCGCTTCACTTTAGAGGGCGCTTTGTTACAAAAGCGCCCTCTAAAGTGCGTTGTCTATTCCAGTTGTTCGCTCCTTATTTTTTCTCTTCACTTTAGAGTGCGCTTTAGTAATAAAGCGCCCTCTAAGGTGCGCTATCTATTCCAGTTTTTGGCGTAGTGTGTCTACCACCCTTTGACCTGAAACCACTGTGGACCCTAGATGTAGAGTCGAGTGCCTTATTGCTGATCAAACGTTGTCCATAACTGGATGACCATAAAGACAGTTGATGGGTACTCCACGAAGCATGCTAAGGGACATGAGTGACCTAGATGGAATTTGTCCATCCTGCGTAACAGGATAACTGTCTATGGGCCCAATATTGAACTGGACAAGGATGACACGGTCTATGCCTTGTGTTCAATATAGACATAAGGGCAAACGGGTAATTATACACATAATTATTATCACAGAAGGATTTATCAGATCACATGAAATTTCCATGTCTTGGGTAGCAGTGATGTGTTGCTAGATACCGCTTACTGTTTATTATGTTAAATACATGATTTAATATAATTGCCAATGCCGCGAAAACCTATAGGGTCACACACAAAGGACAGATTGATGAGAGATATAGTAATTAAGGAATACCGTAATGTATGGTGCCCTTAAGTGAATTATAGAACATCGTAAGGTACGGTGTACTTAAGTAGAATACGAAATATGGTAAGGTACCACGAGCTTAAGTGATTTTGGCATATTATAAGATATGGGCCATATACACTTGAGTGGACCTTTTAGCTTGCAGCCCACACAAGTGGTTCTATAAATAGAACCCTTGTGTAGAAGCATTGATACACTTGCAATTTCGTTTCTCTTTCTCTCTCACTCAAAGCCTTCATTCGTAGCAGCTAGCACTGAGATTGAAGGAATCCGTTCGTGTGGACTGAGTAGAGGCGTTGTCATCGTTCAACGTTCGTGATCGCCACAAGAGGTAACGATTCTATCACTGATCATGCCCATTCGTAAGGATCATAAAATGAGAAATTTTAAATTCCGCTGCATTTTGGATCGCCATTCTCCTTCATAGTCATCATCTCATCTTTCGGATATTATCGGATAAAACGACTACTCGTATTCCAAAAATATTGTCAAGAGAGACTCTTATGAGTGTAGTATCGTGTAACAATCGTATCAAATCTTACACTTGAACGACCTTCGCACTACGTCTTAAAATAGGCCAAAATGGGCGAGGTAATCTAAGGTCCTTGGCTTCTAAGGTTCTTATTGGAAAGAGTAATGCCTAACCACGACTACTTGTGTAACATTATTGATCCCAACAAGACCTCCATCAAGTGAATGGGCTTGCAAGTTAACTTGCTAAGGAATAACTCCACACAAGTCAACAAGACTATGACATTCTCCTATCATAAGTGCACTCGAGTTCGGGTATAGAACTCATCTCACAAGAGACCACCAAGCACACAAGCAATTGATATATATCAAGCAATTCATACATTACAAACAATACAGTATCCCAAATTTGCATAAAAATATGCCACAAATAAATATAAACATACAATACAACAAGCAAAAAGTAGGCTAAACCCACTAGGAAATAACAGTCATCCCCAGCAGAGTCACCACTTTTCTGTAGCGGGGTATTCGTTACCTATAGATTTATTGACTGAATCAAAAGTAAGCATACAATTCGAGTCGCCACCGTATTTTTATTTGTCCAAAGGAAAGGTTAAAAAGCGAACAAAAATCAAGTAAGAAGCTTTATCAAATCAAAAACTAATAAAAATGTCAGAGATCTGGGTAAGGGGGTTGGTAATGAAATGGGAAGGTTTTAAGCATCCAAAACATCCTTAGTACTCTAAGGGAGCCCTTTTTGCAAGTGTGTATTGTAGGTTGGTATTTGTGAAAATATGTGCAAACAAGATTGGAGGGATGAGAAGAGAATAAACATTATATTTACAATTTGTTGTTTGAATGGATGAACCCACTGCCTACGTACCATCACAAAGGTAGGATCAAAACCTCTTAGTTCGGGGTAAAAATCTCAAAAGATTGGTGAATTGATTTGAGCAAAAGCCTTAAGGTCTTTTGTTATCAAAGGGAGAAAACTCAACCTAAACCAACAATCCACCATGTGAGGAGAGCTTCAATATACTAGTGAGGGGTTAACCCTATAATAAGTATGGAAGACTTATAGTCCAATCACTAGGGATAAGGTGAGGTTTACATCAACCACTATGATAACTCAAACCTATGGCTAATGTTTATGAAAAAAAGGTTTTAACAAAGGTAGCCATTGGAGCCACAAAAAACAGCTTGAAGTGAGTTGTATTTACAAGTTAAGTGTATTTACAAAATGAAGTCAAAGTTGAATTAAGGTTCATTCACAATGAGTATTAATGAAAAGAGTTTGGAAAATCAAAGGCATAAGACCTAGGTTTCTAATTTGAAACAAAGTCAAAGTTTGCACAAAATGAGTTTGGCTTGGGTTAGAGTGGAGAGAAGAAGAGAAGGGCTAGTCCTAAAGCATACAAAGGTAAGAGAAGAGATAAAACCCTTGGAGTTCCTTTTCTTGAGATCATAAAGAAGATTCAAGATGCTCTTTTCCTTTGGATTTAACAATCACTCAAGCAATCAATCAAATATTATATTCAAGCTCCTAGGATCTCCATTTGGCTTGTCTCTCTTAGCTTGGCTACTCATGACAATGGTCCTTCCTACTATCTCAAGATGGAATCCCTATCACACAAGGGCAAACATAAAAAAGTTCATAACACAATAAGAAGAATGGACAAATAATGAGTTTAGATTAGGAGGTCCTTTGAAGTCAACTTTAAAATTTAGCATTCTAAAGGCATGAGGCCTAGTTGCTCTTCAACAAGTTTAGCATTCTAAAGGCATGAGGCCTAGTTGCTCTTGAACTCCTTTAAGCATAGGTAAGGTCCTAATTCTAAGTCCTTTCTCCTTTTTGCATTGGGTTCACACAAACAAAAACAAAACAAACACAAATCAATAATATACTTATATACAATAATGAGCTCAAATGAGCCAAAGGAAAATGACATAAACATAAAATATATGTTCAAGTGAGCAAAGGGAAAAGCAATATGAATAAATGAGCAAGAAAGAAAATTGCATTAAAGTAAATTGCAAGAAATAAATGCTCAAATTAAAGTTAGTAATTAGTGGTTAATGTTAGTGTGTCATAAGACAATTTAGTGTTATGTTAAGCAATCGTAAGTGGACTAATGTAGTAGTCACACCTATCTGAGGTCGGCCAATAAAACTATAGGAAAATAAACATAAGTTAGAGATCATGACTAGTAAGCCAAGCTCCTACAACTTGCCATGCCAAAAGAAAAGAAGAAAGGCCTTGTATGGACTTTAGGTTTTTTGCTTGACTAAGAAGCAACCTATCTTGGACAGAAAGCAACTCACTATCTTGGATCAAGTTGAGTTTGATTTGGATCAAATAAGGTTAAGCCTCTCATATGTCAAGACTAACCACAAATCATTAACTCATTGGCCAAAAAAAAAGGATGAAGATGAAATGAAGTGGATAAAAGTAGAATTCAAATGAAATGTCAAAACATAATGATCAAATGTGAATCAAATCATCATCAACCAATGTAAAACAGAAGAGAAATGAAGATTAGAAGTCAACAAATCAAACATATTTTTTTTGGTATTTTTGGAATGAAAATAAATGCAAAATTAAAATGGACAAAGTATGGTCAAACCTCAAATTCAATTCAAATCAACTTGGATAAGTCCAATTAAATTCTCATAGGTCTAACATGGTCAAACAAGGTTTGACAAATTTTCTCAACAATTTTTTGAAATCAGAAACTATTTAAAATCAATTAAAAACAATGAAAAATAACACAAATGAATTAAAATCTCAAATAAATCTCAAATCAATTAAGAAATTGATGAGACTATTTTTCATTGACTTATCATGATCCATATGGGTTAAGAAAATATTTTTGGAATTTTCAGATATCAAAAAGTATTTAAAATGAATTAAAAACTATTAAAAACAAAATAATTCACAAAAAATATTAAATGAAGTCACAAAAATAATTAAAATTCAGATTATGAAATTAGATTTTTCAAGAATTTTTTTGCCATTGGTCTCATATTTTTGTGACTTCAAATAAAATATTTAAGAGTTTTTGAAAATAAAAAGAATTAAAAGAAATTTAAACAGAAAATAGCAAATAGCAAAAATCAGGGGCGCTTGGATCTATTTCATTAAATGACGTGGCCTTATCACACGGTTCAGAAGTGAGGACACACCATATGCCTTGGTCAAGCGCGCCACAACCGGAATTAAAATAAGTCAGCCAAAGCAATGGACAAGATTAAAACGTTTCCACAAGATCTGATGGCCATGAAGCATCCACGTGGGGATGGTGGTGGAAACCACCATCTTCTTCGGTCAGTTAACAACTTCCGGCCACCATGCGTAGGTTTTTTAAAGTTAATAAAAATAAACAAACGTGGTACCAAAATGAAGCTGGGGTGATGTACATCACCCATGTAACCTTGGATCTTCCTCAATGTTTCTATGTAATGAGAAATTTGAGGTTGAAGATCAAGGTGCACAAACTGAAATGTCTCAAATCATGAAATTAAGACCACCATTGGCCTGCCTCTTGCTCGAGGATTTCAGAAAACAATTCAAACCAGAGAAACTCACATTGTATACCAAGATTTAGATCAAAACAGTTGAGTGATATACCTTTGAAGTGCAACTTTAAACAGCACAATCTCTTCAAGCTTTTGATTCCAATTTGATCTTGAGGTAATGAGGATGCAAGGCTAAGGAATTAAGGCTTGAAGATCAACTAAGGATGTTGAAATTCAAGCTTGAATTTGAAAAATGAAAATGGAAATTCCTTTGAGTGAGGTTGGGTTTTCACTTCAGCAGCCTTTCAGATTACCTTGAGGTTGATTTTTGAATGGAGAAGCACATGTATTTATAGCTGAGCTTGATGTAAGGAAGTGAAATGCTCGTGTGCATGAACTTTGGATCCTCCATGCATGGGCCTGTACAGGCGCATGTGAGGCCTAAAATTGAATGGAATTGCAAGCTGAGATCATTTGCAGATGTTTTGGATGTGCAATTAGCCTGGTGTTAGCTTGTGCATGGAGTCTCAATGCGAATTGCATATTTGAACATAAACCTTAAGCTATTCGAAAGTCACACATGAAAAATCAAAACTTGGTGGTATGAGTAATGGTTGGAAATCTCTTGACATATGGAACAAAATCTATGTTGAGCAAAAATCCATTTGGAATTTGGAAAATTATGAAAATTGGCTTTGAAGTTTGAGGTACAAAACATGTCTAGGTTTCCTTTGAATTTTTTTACCAAAAGTGATCAACTTCAAGCCCTTTTGTTTTAATGATGCAAGCTTAAAATTGAACAACCTCCAACATCAAAGTTGTACATATTTTCAAGATGATAAATTTAGATTTAAAATTTGAATCATTTGAATTTTTAATTAGAAAGTTATGGGCACTTGACGTTGGACATTTTTCAAATTCAATGGTTTTGGTTCAAAGTGACCTATAATGTTTTGTATTATCACATGTGTTTCTTTTAGGATTATGAAATTTTGTCCAACATAACATTTGAAGTAGACATTTTAATCTTTCCAATGCAATTTGTATAACCTCAAAATCATAAAAAATGAAGAAATTAGGTCCTTGCAAAATTGACCCAAAGTTAGGGTTTCAATCAAAATGACCTATAATGTTTTGAAATGAATGATGACCTTCCAAGTTTCAAATGGATTTTTGATGAATATGAAAGTTTTTCATATGGTTCTTAAGAACATTGTTTATCTTGGGGTCATCTTCATTTAACAAATACATGAAAAGTTGTGTCTCAGTGATCCTCAGTTTAGTCAGATGACTTGACTGGTCAACTTCTCAAGGCCAAACTTCAAATCTTGATGAATGAATGATTTAGGATACTCACATAGGCTCATATATGCATAAAATAATGAATTAAAGAACTTACCTTGATTGAATTTGATCATGGGTTGAGGTTGCTTCATGAACAAGGCACAATCAATGCACAATTGAATTAGGGTTTCCTTGGGAAACAAACCTCAAGCCCTTTGGGTAATCTTGATCAAATTGGAAAATTAAGATACTTGGGAGACATATATAATGATTGAGAGCTTTGTGGACCATTGTCATGCTTGCTTTCATCTTCATCTAGCCACTTCATTGAGCTTATAAGCCTCCTAGGAGCATGGGCATACATGATCACTTGAGCTTCAAAACAAAAAGAGTTAGTGACATATTTTTGTGCTTTTGGTTAGTAATCAAAATAAGAAAAGAAATAATATGTAATTCAAGCATGCTTGGTGATCTCAAACCACTCATACAAGTCCAACCCAAGGGTAAAGGAGCCACACATGCTATGATCCTTGAGGAAATGCATTGAGCAAATGATATGATGCCATGAGGGATCTTAGGGTCAAAATTAGGGCCTTACAGTTAGCATCAACCATTATTTCTCACACAAACTAGATCAGTACTGAACACGGTGAAGTGTTGATAAAAACTTTATCACAATCAGAACCAGAGCTCTGATGCCAATTGAAGGTGTGAAAAACACAAGAAAGAGGGGGGTGAATTGGGTTTAAAAACAAAAGCTTTTTATAAACTCAAGAACACCATACAAATACTAAGAACAAAGAGATAAAAATACAAGTATTTTTATCCTGGTTCGCTTGAAACTCAAAGCTACTTCAGTCCACCGCCAAGGTGATTTTGCCTTATACACAATGACTTAATCCACTATAATCAACTAATTACAATAATCACAAAGAATAACCTTCTTTATCTTCTCAAGGATCTGACTATACCCTAGCCTCCTGAAGGAATCACAAACAAAAAGTTTGAATCAAAGGTTTTTGTGTTTACAAGTTGCTTCTACACAAGCAAATTTTACACAAATGAAAAACAAACACTTAAAGAAAAACTGTGTACAAAAATGATAGCTTTTCACGAAGAAACAGGCTTGTCAAACATTGTAGTGTGTCTCAGCTTTTTCTTCAAGTCTCCAAGTCCTACTTATATAGCATAAGAAAAGAGTCTGTTGGAGGGAAAAATAGGTATGCCAATAGAGCGGATGCCCAGCGTTGAATTGGTGAAAGGAGTGATACATAGTACCGTCCTTCGCCCATAATATCATTGACATATGTAGTGTATAGTACTGTCCTTTTCCCACGATATCAGGTAGTCAAAAGAATATTTAATTTGTACCATGCACTATTTGATCACGTATCTATTTTGATCTTATATTCAAATTTATTGGCTTTTCATGAATAGATGACGAATCATGAAATTAAGAAACATACAGCTGGATTCAGAAACTTCAGAGTCTTTAGTAAGAACTTTGACACCGTCTGCAGTCTGGCTTGAGATCTTTAGTATCTTCAGAATCTTCAGTCAGAATGTTGATAACCTCAACGTCTGGCTTGATATCTTCTGAATCTTCAGCTAAGTAACAAAATTTCATAAGCTTGCCATTCTTTAGAAACTTGATGATCAGAGTCTTATCCAGAAGCATAAACGCAAAGAACGTTGTAGCAGCAACATATCTCTCTTCAGAAACTTCTCAGGAGCGAATCAGCACAATAGCAGAAAGATCGTTGCAGCAACAACTTGACATCTTTTAGAACTTCTCATGATTAGCACATAAGTAGAATTTGGAACACATTGTTCAAAAATTGATGATGTTGCACGTCATAAACTCAGAATCAGAATTGGATGTTAAAGATACACAATAACAAACCATTAGGGTACCAAAATTGTTGTCACACAAATACAACATTATTATCATCAAAACTCAAGGTATAAATGCAAAACCAAATCTTGTTCTAATAATATCCCTCTTTTTGATGATGAGAAAGACATGTATTTGAATGAACGATTTTATACAGGGTAATCACAGAAGGATACATCTTACGAAAGGACAAAGCTCCCCCTAGGATGTATAATCTTACCAAGATAAAATCAGAATGAAAGAACACTTTCCTGATTAACCTTTTTGAAGCACCAGAATGATCTTCCATTAGAATCTGGTTTGTCTTCAGAAGTTGCTTGATGTTATCCAGAGCATTGGTCGTTAACATTAACATTCTGATGAACTTCACTTCAGAAGCTTGGTTGAACTCTTTTTGAAGAAGCTTTAGGGCCTGGTTCTCTTTGAAAGAGCTTTTAGAGTCTAGTTTTGAATTCTTCTTAAAGAGTTTCAGACCCTTGTTATAAACCTTAGGACCTGGTTGAGTCAAGTCTGACCAACATGGAATTCACAATTTCTCATAGCTTGATGGAGAATTTTAAATTCCTCAGAAACTGATGTCTGGTTCAGATTCCTAATTGAAATCTTTTTCAAACAGCGGAGTTAAAGCTTCAGACTCAAAGAGTGGACCATTTCTTCAAAAAATGGTAACTTAAGTTCCGATTTGAAAAAATTCTAGAGCTTATGATGTTCATGACTTTTCCCTGCAAGACAATTAACAATCTATTCTTCGAAGTAGTTATTAGCATAAACATTAAAAAATGTTTGGATTCTGATTCGTGAATATAGGTATATCAAAATCAATTACGTTTCTCCCCCTGAATACATCTCTTCCTCTTTGTCATCAATCAAAAAGGCACAGCAAAAAAAAAATAATGGAAAGAAACAAACATGATTTTATTAAAATGTGCCATAAGACAGAAAAAGTACAATCATGTTACAAAGACAGAAAATACAAAAACACTTAAACAAAATAAAAACAAAAAAGTGCATTTTTTTAAAATAAGGCTAAGGATTATATGGAAGAGGAGGTGGAAGTCTGGAGAGAATCAACTGAAACATCATCTCTTGCTTGTCCAGATGTTCTTTGACAAGAGCACTCTTAGCTTGCATATCATCTATGATCTTCAGAAGTACTTCAGAAATCACCCCAGAAGAGGTTCCAACATACTATTGATTATCAAAAATAGTAATTTGTTATTCTTCAGAAGCATCTGACTGAGCAGCAACATCTTGCATGACAGTTTCTGGATGACTAGAATCTTCCTCAGCATCCTTAGGAACTTCCTTAACCTCCGGAGCAGGAAGACACAATGGACTATGTCGTAACTTCCAGAGTTCCATAAGGGACACAAACCCAGAATAGAAGTTTCTTTCAAAAACTTTATAGCCAAAGTTCTTCATCTTAGAGATATTAGAGTTCATCCAGCTTCTATAAGCTTCCCAAGCAACATCAGTCTCTGTCGGATTAGCTAATAAACAACTAGCCCTCATAGCAGCATGAAGACATCGTCTTGAGTCTGATTTGAATTTCTTCAGAATCTTACCAACATTTGGTTATTTTAGTTTGGGGTTGCTAGGGATTCTGACAGAAAGATCAGTTATAGTTGGATGAGGACCTGGACCAAAAACAACTGGAAGGGGAGAGGGAGTGACCTCGTATATTTCAGAATCAGATACTTTCAGTTCAGGTTCAAAATTGAACATGCCTTCAGGAGTACCTTCAGACACCAAGTTACTACAATCTCTCGAAGGAGATCTTCTAGGTGTTGTGAAATTTGGATTTTCGATATGGGGAGCAAAAATAATTAAAGATGAAGGTGGAATGGGTGATGAGGGTAATTGTGTAGAAGGTGGTGTTTGTGGTATTTGTTATTGTTGTTGTTGTTGATGATGATGTAACTGAGTTTCAGAAACTTTAGGAGTTTCTATAACAGTTGTATTTGTGGGAGATGGTTGTGAAATGGGAATGTTTTGAGAAGGAGATGGAGAAGGTTGTGTTGGTAAGACACGTTCAGAATTTCCAGAATCAGAAACAAAAATATTGATGGCCTTAGGAAGCTTACCAGAAGCATGAGTGTCTGATGCTTTGGAAGACTGTTGGATAACACTAGAAGTATCCTTCAGAAGCACTGCTTTCTGACGCTCACTGAGGGGCACCTCATCTTCATCAGGAAATGTAGAAGCTTTCCTCTTCTCCTTCTGTGGTCTTGAAGATCCTTTTTCACGAGACTCTTTCTTCCTCTTCCCATGCATATATGGGTAATTCTCTGGCAGGTTGAATGAGTCAACCATTGGATCTACGCCATCTTTAGGACAACTCTCAAGGTAATGTTCCAGAACTTCTGGAGGATCAATCTTGGTGAAGATTGGGAAGTTGTCAACCAGAATCCTTGTTCCACAGATATCTTCCTTCAAACGAATGAAATTTGGCTTGACTACCTTGGAGATGAGACCCATGCTCTTGAGATTCTTCCCCTAGAAGATCTTTCCAGCATCCTTTACTAGCCCCTCCATTAAACCACTGACCAGAAGGTCATCCATAAGACCATTTTCAACTAGAAGGTCAGAAATTAACCTTCCATTTGGAATGAACCTTCCCTTCTTAGACATAATTCTAATTCTAGTTTCTCTAATAAAATCCCTGAAAAACTTGAACAAGATCGTTGGAAGTGCCAATTTGAACCCTTTTTCCAAGAAGAATGACATATACTTATGATTAGTGTTAATGTAATCAGAGGAGTTTGTATTAGATAGATGATGAATACATCCCAGAATTATCTTGAACCAAACCCTTAACTTATTAGATAGGTCTTTAGCCCTTGGACCTTTGCCTTCATCCAACTTTGTTCCTTCCTTGAAAATAATTGAAGCTACCATAGCTTCTTTTCTTGCATCAGATTTGATGTTGTAAACCCTTTTTTCAAAGCCTTTGTGAGAAATAAGGTCAACAATGGATTTCTCAGTGACAACAATCTTCCTATTCATAGTGAAGGAAGAAATTGTGTCATCAGTAGCAATAACATGTATCCAAAACTGCTTCACAAGCATTGGATAAACTGGACCAGTTAATCTTTCAAAAAATCCCTTTCACCCTTAAAATTCCAATATCTCAGAGAAATTGAAGCCATTAGCCTTCATATTTTTGAAGTCAACGATCGTTTCACAAAGAACCATTAACTCATCAACAAAAGTATTGAGGATTAACTCATGAATCCCTTTATAATAGGATGATTCTCATCAGCAATGGAATGAATAGGAGATTGTTGTTGTTGTTAAAGAGCAGCCATTGGTGAATGTTGAAGATGAAGATGAACAATTGTTGAGAAGGTATTTGAAAGTTTGAAATATTGAAAGCGTGGGAGTAAAGTGCGTGTAGTGTGAAAATGCGAGTGAAGTGGGTTTATAGAAAAATATTGCAATGATGACATCAAAAGGAAAATGTTGTCATAGGGAAATGTAAACGATTTTAACCTAATTCCAAGAAATGTGAAACCCAATGTGTCACACTATTATCACACATGCTCAGAAAGTGGGACAACTATCACCACTAAGAACCACATGATATCAAATGAAATAACAAGCATTTAATGCAACAACTATTCAAAATATAGAAGACAAATCGATAAGTTTCTTCTGATCATAACCTTTTTTATTCATGAAACTTCCTCACTTCAGAAAGCTCATGTCTCAGAATCAACAAATAAACTATCAGAACCTAATCAAGAGTTTTGGAAGCTTAACATTCTGAAATTCATCTTTTCATTCTGGACAAAAGTCCATAAATAAGTTTTTTAGAATGAAAACGAATTTATCTTCAACAAGGGGTTTCGTGAAGATATCAACTCATTGATGATTTGTATCAACAAGTTTTAAATGAAAAATAGCCTTCTGAACATAGTCACGTAAAAAATGATGTTTAATTTCAATATGCTTAGCCCTAGAATGCAAGATAGGGTTCTTAGACAAACAAATAGTAGAAGTATTATCACTGAGAATAGGAATATTACTCTCAAATATCTGATAATCTAATAGCTGACTCTTTATCCAAAGTATCTGAGTGTTGCATCCAGAAGCTGCGATATACTTAGATTCGGTTTTTGAAAATGCAATTGTTGATTATCTCTTGCTGGACCACGTGATCAGATTATCTCCCAGAAATTGGAAACTTCCAGGAGTACTTTTCCTTTCTATTATGTCTCTATCATACTCAACATCATAATAGCCTACTAATTTGTATTCACTTGATTTTCTATAAAAACAAACCAAGGTTAGTAGTACCTTTCAGATACTTAAAGATTCTCTTAACAAAAGTTAAGTGAGTTTCCCTAGGATTTGATTGAAAGCGAGCACATAAGCAGACACCAAATAAAATATCATGTCTAAAAGCTATTAGATAAAGAAGAGAGCTTATCATACCTCTGAGTAGCTTCTGACTTACCTTACTACTTACCTATTCTTTCTCCAGAATGCATGTAGGATGGATTGGAGTCCTTGCTTGCTTACATTTTGACAAGTTAAACTTCTTTAGAAGTTCTCTTGTATACTTGATCTGATGAGTGTATGTTCCTTCTGAATATTGATCAATCTGGATTCCCATAAAGAACTTAAGTTCTCCCATCAGACTCATTTCAAATTCTGTCTGCATTGACTTAGCAAAATCCTTGCACAATGAAACATTAGTAGAACCAAAAATAATATCATCAACATAAATTTGCACAACCAGAATATCATTCTTAAAGGTTTTTCAAAAGAGAGTTGTGTCTACTTTCCCTCCAGTAAAATCATTTTCCAAAAGGAAGTTACTTAGTCTATCATATCAAGCTCTGGGAGCTTGTTTCACACCATATAACGACTTTTTCAGTTTAAAAACAAAATCTAGTTTTTGAGAACTTTCAAAACTAAGTGGTTGGTGCACATACACTTCTTCAGAAATGTACCCATTTAAGAATGCACTCTTAACTTCCATTTGATAAAGAATGATGTTATGATTGACTGCAAACAAAATTAAAAGACGAATAGACTTTAACCTGGCAACTAGAGAAAATGTTTTTGTATAGTCTATACCTTCTTGCTGACTATAACCTTGTGCTACCAGTCGAGCCTTGTTTCTGACAACTTTTCGCTTCTCACTGAGCTTGTTTCTGAAAGTACATCTGGTTCCAATGACATGGAAACCCTTTGGTTTATTTACAAGATCCCAAAAATTGTTTCTAGTGAATTGATTCAGTTCCTCTTGCATAGCCAGAATCCATTCATTATCCATAAGTGCTTCATCAATATATGTGGGCTCTACCAGAGATACCAAACCTACAAGAGTTTCTTCAGATGGTTTAAATGAAGATCTAGTTCCAACTGATGCGTCTTTATCTCCTAGAATCAATTCTTCATAATGAGAAGTTCTTGGTCTACTCTTCTTCTGATGAGTTGGACCAACGACAACTTCTGGTTGAGTCACTTCTGAGTCTTTTGCTTCAGATTCTTTAGCTTTTCCTTCTGAGTCTTTTTCTCCAAAATATTTATCCTTGGATTCTGAAAGATTAATCTTCATATATGAAAATTTCTCAACTAGCTCTGACTTTTCAGGGCTAAGCTTATCATTGAATATAACATGAATTGATTCTTCGATAATTCGTGTCTCAGTGTTAAAGACTATGTAGCCTTAGAGCATTCAGAAAATCCTAACAATAAGCACTTTTGTGCCTTAGAATCAAACTTGCCAAGATTCCCTTTAGTGTTCAACATAAAACACTCACAACCAAAATGATGAAAATAAACACTATTGGGTTTTCTGTTCTTCCATAATTCATATGGAATCTTACCCATAATAGGTCTAATAGAGATCCTATTATGAATATAACAAGTTGCGTTAACTGCTTCTGCCTAGAAATGCTTAGCCATATTAGTCTCTTGGATCATGGTGTGGGCAATTCCTTACAAAGTCCTATTCTTACTTTCTACAACCCCATTTTGTTGTGAATTTCTAATACGGGAGAGATCATGGGAAATGCCATTTGTATCAAAAAGGTTTTCAAAATGTTTATTTTCAAATTCACCACCATGATCACTTCTGACTCTGACTATTTTGTAATACATCTCTGTTTGCACTTGTGAGTAGAAACTAGAGAACACAGAATATGACTCATCCTTGTGTTTCAAGAACTTTACCCATGTCCAACAAATATAGTCGTCAACGATGACCAATCCATACTTCTTACCAGTGATATAGGCAGTTTTCACTAGCCCAAACAAATCAATGTGCAGAAGTTATAACGGCCTAGAGGTAGAAACAAAAACTTTTACTTTGAAAGATTTTTTAGAAAACTTGCATTTCTGACATGCTACACAAAGAGCATCTGAAGCAAACTTCAGGTTGGGTAAGCCTCTGACTAATCGAAGCTTATTTAGCTGAGAGATCCTTCTCATGCTAACATGGCTCAATCATCTGTGCCATACCCATTTCTCCTCATTAACATACATTAAACATTTTACATTTTGATCCTCATGATCAGAAACTCTGATTTTATAAATATTGTTCTTTCTCTTTTTGTTAAAAAGGATTGTACCATCTTTCTGACTATCTGCCTTATAAGACTTTTGATTAAAAATGATATCATAACCATTGTCCCTAAGTTGACTAATAGACAATAAGTTATGCATCAAACCATCAACCAAAAGAACATTAGTAATAGAAGGAAGTTTACCGTTACTAATAGTTATGGAGCCAATGATCTTCCCTTTTTGGTTTCCTCTGAAACCAACGAAGCCTCCAGGCTTAAGTTCCAAATCTTGGAACATAGACCTGTTGTCCGTCATAAGTTGCAAGCATCCACTGTCAAGGTATCATGATTGGTGTTTCAACTGAGCTGCTAAGGATGTCTGCAACATATATGATATTATCCTTAGGTACCCACTTTCTGGGTCCTCTCTTGTTAGTTTTCCTAGAGTTTCTTACACCCGTGGATCTTTGTGCAACAGGATAATCAAGTGAAATTTGTGCATGATACTTAGGTTTCAGAACTGAGTTCTTACCCTTTGTAAGCTTATGTGTCTGTGCAGAAAAATCAAGCTCAATGCCAACATGCACAAAATGCTCATAGAGAGGTTTCGGTTTTACCTTCTAAATTTTGCTAGGTTCTATAGTTTATGTACAACCTAAACTTTTCTTGCCATTTCTTCTAACTCCATAGATCATTGAAGCCGTTTTTATTCTACCTATGCTTTTAGCCAGAAAGTACTGGAATGCTCTGTCATATCTAATGATGTAATCAGTACCAGAAGCTTCTGAGACTATTTCTTCCTCTAGTTTTGAAATTTTACTTTTCAAAGAAGAGTTGTTACTTTCTAAAGAAAATATTTTTTCATTTAGGGAAGAAATATCTTTCTCAATCTCACTATGAGTCTCGGAAGCAACTACTTGGACTTATTTAAGGTCCTTGTACCTACTCTGAAGACTCTGGTACTTTTCCAGTATTTCAAAGAGACATGATTCTAAATCAGAATGAGATAGTTCAGAAAATACCTCTTTAGAATCAGAGTTTAATTCTAATTCTGACAACATCTTGTCCTTTGGTTCTTCAGAACCTTTTGGATCAACCATAGTTGCCATCAATGTAACATTATCTTGTTCTTCATCAGAATCTTCTTCTTCGGATCCTGAGTCGTCCCATGTAGCCATCAACCCCTTCTTGCCTTTAGAAAACTTCTTCTTAGGCCTTATGTCCATTTTCAGCTTATGACACTCATTCTTATAGTGGCTTGACTCCTTGCACTCAAAGTATATAGCCTCTTTACTAGAACCTTGCTTCTTTTATCCAAACAAAGAATTAGAACGACCAATAGTCCTCCTAGATCCTATGAACTTTCCTTGACCATTCTATCTATGCTTCCAGAGTTTGTTAACCCTTTTAGAAATCAAAGATAGCTCATCATCATCTTCTGAGTCTTTACCAGAAACTTCTGAGTCTTCCTCAACTTGTTACGCTATTGTCTTCTTAGACTTAGACTTTAAAGCAACAGATTTACCTCTCTTCTAAGGTTCATCTTCCTCGAGTTCAATCTTGTACTTCTCAAATAACTAACCAGTTATTCAAGACTAATACTATTAAGATCCTTTTCCATCTTCAAAGTAGTTACCATGGGTCTCTATTTCTAGGGAGACTTCTAATTATCTTCTTGACATGGTCAGCTGTAGTGTATCCTTTGTCCAAAACTTTCAGTTCTGCATCAAGCATCTGAAATCTTGAGAGCATAGTCTCAACGGTTTCATCATCTTTCATTATGAATGCTTCAGACTTCTGGATTAAGCCCAAAGCCTTTGTCTCCTTTACTTGAGCATTCCCCTCATGAGTCATTCTCAAGGAATCAAAAATAGACTTAGTAGAATATTTGTTAGTTATCTTCTCATACTCAATATAAGAGATAGCATTAAGCAATATTGCTCTAGCCTTATGATGATTTTTGAAATCCTTCTTTTATTGATTTGTCATAGCACTTCTTGCTATATTATTTCCTTAAGCATTAATTGAATAAACATAGTCATCGACTACAAGATCCTAGAGATCAACATCATATCCAAGAAAGAAACTTTTGATTCTATCTTTCCAGTAATCAAATTTCTCACTATCAAAGATTGGTGGTTTATCACTATAGTGATCTCTCTCATTGTTGTTAGTAGCGACAACGTTCTTATTAGCAGTGGCCATTGTTTCTCACACAAACTAGATCGATATTGAACACAGTGAAGTGTTGATAAAAAATTTATTACAATAATAACTAGAGTTCTGATGCTAATTGAAGGTGTGAAAAACACAAGAAAGAGGGCGGGGGTGAATTGGGTTTTAAAAACAAACGCTTTTTACCAACTCAAGAACACCACACAAATAAGAAGAATAAAGAGATAAAAGCACAAGTATGTTTATCCTGGTTCGCTTGAAACTCAAAGCTACTCCATTCCATCCTCCAAGGTGATTTTGTCTTATACACAATGACTTAATCCACTATAATCAACTGGTTACAATAATAAAAAAGAATAACCTTCTTTGTCTTCTCGAGGATCCGACTATACCTTAGTCTTCTTAAGGAATCACAAACAACAAATTTGAATCAAAGGTTTTTGTGTTTACAAGTTGCTTCTACACAAGTAGATTTTACATAAATGAAAAACAAACACTTAAAGAAAAACGGTGTAAAAAAATGATAGTTTTTCACGAAGAAACATACTTGTCAAATATTGTAGTGTGTCTCAGTTTTTTCTTCAAGTCTCTAAGTCCTACTTATATAGCATAAGAAAAGAGACCGTTGGAGGGTAAAATGGGGATACCAATAGAGTGGTTGTCCATTGTTAGATTGGTGAAAGGAGTGATACATAGTATTCTCCTTCACCCATAATATCAGTGACAAGTGTGATGTATAGTACTGTCATTTTTGCACAATACCAGGTAGTGGAAAAAATATTTGATTTGTACCATGTACTTTTGATCACGTACCCATTTTGATCTTATCTTCAAATTCACTGGCTTATGAAGAATAGATGATGAAGCATGAGATGAAGAAACATACAGGTGGATTCAGAAACTTCAGAGTCTTTAGTCAAAACCTTGATGGCGTCAGCATTATGGCTTGAGATCTTTAGTATCTTCAGAATCTTCAGACTCTTCAGTCAGAACCTTGATAACCTCAACGTCTGGATTGAGATCTTCAGAATCTTCAGCTAAGTAACAAAACTTCAGAAGCTTACCATTCTTCAGAAGCTTACCGTTCTTCAGAAGCTTGATGATCAGAGTCACATCCAGAAGCATAAACGAAGATAGCAATGCAACATCAACATAACGTCTCTTCAGAAACTTCTCAGGAATGAATCAACACAAAGTAGAAAGATCATTGTAGCAACAACTTGACATCTTTCAGAACTTCTCATGATTAGTGCAGAAGCGGAATTTAGAACACAATATTCAGAAACTGATGATGTTGCACATCATAAACTCAGAATCAGAACTGGTTATTAAAGCTACACAATAACAAACCATTAGGGTGCCAAAATTATTCTCACACAAATACAACATTGTTCTCATCAAAACTCGAGGTATAGATGTTGAACTAAATCTTGTTCTAACACAAATAGGACATTGTTCCAAGATAGTGGATGTTCAAGTTATGGGACATGAGAAACATCGTTGTTCATTAACTTCATTAAGAAATAGAGCGACTTCGTTACATATGGAGACAATAACAAATGTAAAATATTAGGAGAATGTGTTGTGGAAATCCATCCACAATCACCATAAATGGTATTTTGTTTATGAAAGTGCTTAAGAATAATCTCCTTAGCATTAATCAATTGTGCGATAAAGGTTATTTCATAACATTTGACGCGTTGATTGTATAATTGAATATCATGAGTTGATAACTAATTTATTGTAAGATACGTAACCCCTTAATACTTGAATTATCTAGTTAATTTATGTTTTATTAAGGATTATTTGTGTTTATTTTCATGTATTTATTCTAATTAGTGATGAGAACACTAAGTGTTCTTTCTTTTAGTTTTTATGTTGTTTTTTATATGTAGAAGTTGCTTTGGTGACAACATATGTCACGACAGAAATTTATGATCTATATCACTAGACCTTGAGGCAGAAAATGCTACTATAAGGTTTAAATCACAACATTAGGACTCACGTGACAGAGTTAAAGAAATAAGGATGAATGCTAAACGAAAAAAATTTAAAAAGTTGTATTGGTCTGCTGATTGCTACTCCTGCGCAATGCTACTACTATTGCAACACTTTCACAATGTCATGTTGTCTCCGATGTGCATTGTGCTATCATAGTAAAACATGAAATAATATGTATTATTCTTTGGTCTTAAATTAATGGATAATTGTAAAGGCCCAAGATCCAAAGAGACAAACGTTATGCAGTTGAGAAAACCTCTATAAATAGATCTCCAATGCAATAAAGAAAAATATTCTTAAATTTGGAAAGACTTTTGCATAAGAGAAATGATGTAAGAGCCAGAGGTCCATCCCGACTCCGGTCTTGTTAGATCTGAAGGAACACAATATTGGGAGGCGTGTCAAAAGATGTGACTTGCTAACTAACAAATTATAAATGATTGAAGTGTCATTCTTATGTTTATCATTTATATCTTCTTACTTAGAAATGTTTAGCTTAAGATCTTTCTCTGTTGTATTTTCTTTAATCAATATGAGCTAAACTTATTTTTGTTGAATAATGAGAAGTTTTAATAAAAGAGTCATTCTTTTTAAATATTATGAATAAGTTATTTTGATACATTTTATTCATATTAATTTTATAACATGTGTTTATTCTATTTTCTAGCTACTTTAATAATAGATAACAATGTATTATTAAAGTTGATTAATCTTTTAATAAATAAAACTCATGACAAATCGTACTATAATTTAACGGATTAATTACTATGCACTGTCAGTGTAAAAAGATTTACAATGTCGATTTATTATCATCACCCGTTTGTATTACTTTATAGGTTTTTAAAATAAAAGTCAAACTTATTCCAATATCAACGTCTAAGATTAACTGATGGTGTAAAATTCTTTTAAATTGTCAATGTATTTCAATTAAATCCATAATTTAATATCGTAATGGACGGGTATTTTTATAGCATCGGTCGAAGTAAGAACAATCGTAATTATAAACCTTTATTTATAATAATTTTTTTATTTTTATTTTTTCTAAAAATACAAATGTTTTAGAACATTTAAATAGAGTTTCAATTAAAAAAATACAAGAAAAATAAAAATCTAACTTAAAAATTTAATAATTGACTTGTCATATTAAAAAAAATGTATCCACTTGTCATACTATAATTGTTTTTAGGTTGTTATTTTTTAGTTATATATATTTTGTGATAGGTATGTATCATGATTTATTTCACGTGAACATGCATATATCTTGTGATATGTATGTTTATATAAATTACTGTTCTTAATTGTTTACTTTGGGCAAGTCTTATGTATATATATCTTAATAATGTTAATATATGTTTTATTATGTTTTTTAAATTCTTATAGTTAGTTTTTAATTAGGATTATTAGAGAAAATTCTTAATTAATATAGTTAGAGATTGAATACATAATTTTTATAAAAAACACGAAAAGATTGAATAAATGATTATAAAAAAAATAGTGAATATATAATTTTTTTGCATTTTTATGTTTTTTCAAATAAAATAATTTATAATAAAATTAATTTTATATGATTCAATCTCTTTCTTAAAACTTATTAAAATGATTTTTTTTAAAGAATTAGTTTTAGTAAAAAGTATGACAACATTTATTTAACGTATTTAAATTCTCAATTTTTTAAACACTAAACAACTCTTTAAACTTACCGACACAAAGTTAAATTCTTTCTCAATTTCTTTAAACATTTCACACACTTTTTTTCAAGAGAATACCACTTTTTTAAAAAATAAATTTGAATAAAATATGCATTTTCTATAATCATAATGAGATTTTTTATATGTTCTTTCTTACCATTTAAAGAAAATATATATTTTAAGAATTCAAAACTCAAAACATATATTTTATATAGCTATTTTTAAAATTTAGACAATGATTACAATCAAATCACATTTTCTTTTATCACTATTATTTAAAATCTTAATCACAAGCAAAATCATAAAACACAAATAAAATAAAATTGAGAGAAAAGAAAATCAATCACATAAAATATAAAAAGAAGGCCATTAATTTATCTCTAAAAAGTAGTCTAAGAAAAAACGTTCAATTCTAAACTACTTTATACTATGAATAATCTACTTATACTATGAATAATCTAGACTACTTTATACTATAAAATAAAGTTGAATTCTAGATTACTTTATACTATGAATAATCTAGACTACTTTATACTAAAAAAAAATGTTGAATTTTAGACTACTTTATACTATAAAATAAAACAAAACTAAAATGTAAAACATTTGTATGTCAAAAAGAAGAAGAAAAATGTTATAACTAACCCAAAGTAATGACGATGATGTCTGAATCATGAAGTGAAATGACTCTTTGGAATGGATGATTGATCTCCACATAAAATAAGTTGCCGCTGAAAAGATAATAGTTTCATTCTATAGAAAAGGTTTAGAATTCTATAAATCATGTAATTGGAGAGTAACTTGTCGTGGAGTCCGAAAAATTATAGAATTTTGTAAATGATATTTAGAAATTTATGGAAAAATCCCTCCACAATCACCTAAATGACGTTTTGTTTGTGAAAATCCTTTAAAGTAATCTTCTTAACGTTAGTCCATGGTGTGATAAGGGTTATTGTATAACTTTTGACACTCTAAATTGTAAAATTGAATGTCATGAAATTGATCACTCATTTATCATGAGATAGTTAACTCGTTAATACTTGAATTATCTAGTTAAGTTATACTTATTTAGGATTATTTACTTGTGTTTTCATGTATTTATTTAATTAGTGATAAGAGCACTAAGTTCTATTTCTTTTAGTTTTTATGTTGTTTTTATATTTAGAAGTTGCTTTGGTCACAAGTTCTATCACGCTAGAAATCTATGACTTATAGTCACTAGACCTTGATGAAAAAAAATGCTAGTAGAAGGTTTGAATCACCAACATTAGGACTGACATGAAAACATTGAAAGGGAAGAAATTAGGGATACAATTTAAAGTAAAAGAGATAAGGATGAACGCTAGAGGACAAAAGTCTGAAAAGTTGTATTAGCTTGCTTACTGCTACTCTTACGTTGTTGCTACATTTGCAACACTGCCACAATACCATGTTGTCTCCCATGTGCATTGTACTATCATAATAAAACATAAAATAATATGATTTATTCTTTGGTCTTAAGTTAATGGATAATTATAAAGGCTTAAGATCCAAATAGAGAGACATTAGGCCGTTGAGGAAACCTATATAAATAAATCTCCAATGTAATGAAGAAAGAGGTTTTGAAATTTAGAAATAATTTTGCATAAGAGAAATTATGTAAAAGCCAGAGTTTTGTTGCGACTCTGGTCTCATAAGATCTAAAGGAAAACAATGTTGGGAGGCGTGACAGAACACGTCACTGACTGATTAACAATTTGGAAGTGATTAAAGTGTCATCCTTAGGTTTATCATTTCTATCTTCTTGTTCAGAAATGTGTAGCTTAAGATTTTGCTCTCTTATGATTACTTTAATCAGTATGAGCTAAATTTATTTTTTTTGGATAATTTTAAGTTTAATGAAATAATAATTGTTTTGTTTTGGAATCAGAAATAGAATGAAGTACGGAAGCTGCTGAGGAGTAGCGCTTCCGATGTGACAGAGCGAGATGTACCTGCAGGGTTAGAACTCCAACACTCAAGTTAGCATGTGAAAGAGTATAGAGTATTCAAATAGTGTTTGAAACTTGTCAGCTGAAATGACGTCATTCCCTATATATGTGGGGGAGAAATAACAATCTCTCTATCTTCCAGGCATGGAATGCGGATGACCGTTGGATATGCTTGAGGCGTAAATCTTTTATAGCAAGGTACATGATAGTCAGTAGTCAGGAGAAAATTCTAGAAGCATGATTGAGCATCAGGTTGACACATTTTGATCCATAGCATTTTGTTTCAAGGTAGTCGGATGGAGAGGGGTATGGCCGGTCTAGAACATTTTCTTCATAAGCCCTCATGTTTGAATATCAAGGTGAAGGTTTAGAAAATTTCATCCTTGACTGCCGATCACCCTTCTCTATGTTTTTTTCTTCTTGGAACGTCAAACGTCTATCCTGAGGCGTAATTATGATCATTCTTGAGAAATGAAACACTTGAGTGTTGCGTGCAAGAAACATAATTGTTGACATGATATCTTTCTTTCCATACTGTCAACTCATTGTAATACCCCAAAATTTACCCTTCACTTTTTCTGGAAGCATACGCTTTACACCTCATGCATGCATGCATTTTTAGGTCATTTAGCATTTGCATTTCATCATGGCAATCGGAATCGGATCCAAGAAGCTTGAACATCATCCAGGACACTTTGTGGGCTCTATTTAGATAACCAGTCAACACAAGGGAAAGACTTGAGTTACTTCCAACAGGGGTCTATTCGTCGGTCAAAACGTTAATCTTGAAGGAGCAAAGGTTTGTTCATGAGCTGTCATGCTCGCTAGGCGAAGCCCACGTGTTTTAATAAAAAAACAAAAAAAACAAAAAAAACAAAAAAAGAAACGAAAAACGAAAAAAGAACGAAAAACGAAAAAAAAAATAATAAAAAGAAAAATCTTGGACTAAGACCTCTCTCATTTGAGCCCACAGGTCCACAAAAATCAGGTTATAAATTCAGAGTTTCAGTGAAACAAATATTCATTCTATTCCTATTACCCTGTCTGGGAAAAAGATAGTGAGAAAAGAACTTTGGGGAAAAAGATAGTGAGAGAAGAGCTAACAGAGTTCAGAGCAGCCTCCAAACCCTGAAGGGAACTCAACTGCACAGAATCACCTCTGCCTCACATAAACCCTAAAGATTGTTTTGTAAACCTCACGGGTGCAACTCAATTTCAATCAAGCTCTCCAGTCAGGTTTGCCTTATTCCCATTATTTTACGCCTTCAATTTGAATGTTCTAAATGTGTGATAATTATGTATGAATGTATAAATAATGCCTTGAATGCTTAATCGTTTAATTTCTGAAGTGTATGCCATAGGGTTTGAGGTTTCTGAAACCATATTGTTATCCATGAAAAACCATATTGTTTTGCTCTAATCTGACTTACGTTTGTCATAGCATGTTTTCTCCTAATCCTTATCTTGTTTCGCTAACCCTTTTGTTGAGTTTTTGTGAAGGCTCACATGACTTTTGCAGGGATAGCTCGCTGGATATTCCACTTTTCTTGTGGGATACCATTTGGGAGATTTATTCTGATTGCCTTGTTGGCACATTTACTTTATACATGTTTGTTTTGTATGTGTTCGTATCTCCGCAGGTAGCGCGGTTCCTTCGTCAAGGACTGCCTTTTTGCATGAGCATCCCAAACCCTAACCCTTCATTGATTTTTCTTCTCTTAAACACACGTTTACTCCTTCTACTACAGGTGAGTAAGTCTCCAAAGGTCGAGCATCCGGTAGATTGCGTAGTAACGTCGTTCGTCCAAAACCCAATACATAACCCCATAGTTAGCCAAACTACGGCTTGCTCTGATTCTCATTCCAGATGAGATACGTAGGCATAAGATGCGATGTCTTAGCGAGCACATACCCCCCCAACCCATAGGTCAGCCGAGCTACGAAGACTCTGATTCTCATATTCAGATGAGATACGTATGCAGTGGATGCCACATCCGCGCGAGTCATTTTCATTTAACCCCTTTTTTAGTAAACAGCACAAGATAAACTCACACCCTTTAGACAAGAACTACAAAAGTGGATCCCGTAGAGTACTACGGATGCGTAGGGGTGCTAATACCTTCCCTTCATATAACCGAGTCCCGAACCCAAGATTTGGTTGCGAGACCTTGTATTTTCCTTTCCTTTTTCCAGGTTTACTTCGAGCGTTTCCTTTCCCTCCTTTGGGATAAATAACGCACGGTGGCGACTCTTCTGTCATTTTCTTTCACCGGTTGTTTTTTCGCACACTGTATTTTTCAGGTTGTGACAGCTGGCGACTCTGCTGGGGATCCGGTTTCCCTAAGCGAGTCCCTCCTAGCTTTTGTAGTTTGTTTGTTTATTGGGTGTTCATGTTTTTGTACAATTATTTATTTACCTGCTTTACCTTATTGCATTGTGTACATATCATTGTTGTATCTGTTGGCTGGCTATGGCTGCTTGGTGATCTTTGTGAGATGAGTTCTATACCCGAACTCGAGTGCACTTAGGATAGGAGAATGGCATAGTCTTGTCGACTTGTGTGGAGTTATTCCTTAGCAAGTTGACTTGCAAGCCCATTCACTTGGTGGAGGTCATGTTGAGATCAATAATGTCACACAAGTAAGTTGTGGTTAGACATTACTTTTTCCAATATAGACCCTAGAAGCCGAGGACCTTAGTTTACCAAACCCATCTTGGCCTATTCGTAGGACGTAGTGTAAAAGTCGTTCAAGTGTAAGATTTGATACGATTGTTATGCGATACTACACTCATAAGAGTCTCTCTTGAGAATATTTTTGGAATACGAGTAGTCGTTCCTCCGATAATATCTGAAAGATGGGATTATGACTATGGGAACCTTTTGTAGAACATGTTTGGCAGGTTTAAACCTTAGTACACTCCTTTTGGGTGGTTCTTAACCTAAACTCCATGCTCGTGACTTGCAACAAACCCTTTATTCATGGTTGATCCGATCAGGTATCCTTAATATCAATGAAACTTGGGTGTTGATAAGGTGTAAGCCATAATCCACCAAAATGGGTGGTTGATATTAAGGATAACATGATCCATCCCATGACCTTTGTTGGTGTGCTCTTAATTTCTCTCCAGACAGTGCAACCTGACAGATGTTCAAGCAGATACAGTTATCCGGATTCCCATGCCACTGCATTGCATTCACATCATTTTTCATTCATATCATTTAACACATGTTTATCTATTCCCAGGGGCTCATATCTTCTTCTTGATTCTAGTCGGGTTTTTTTTTCTTACACTGTTTATCAAATGTGAGACTGGAATCAAGGGGGTAGAATACTTGTGGAACTGATAAACATGTCATTGCATTTGCATACACATTAGCATGTCGTGCATAACAGGTATCTCCATAGTATTCTCAGTTTATTTGGTGTTCCACTAGCAGGATAGCTGACCCAGGCATTCACCGATACGGTACCCGCAGAAACCAACAGAGAGTAATGGAAATCCTACATGCAGAGTTCGCCGAGATGAAGATCCGCATGAACCAATTCATGGATGTGGTTCAAGGGGTGGCTCAGGGACAGCAAGAGCTCAGGCAGATGATGCAGAGGAATCCCTCCACTACTCAACCAGAGACGTTGACTGATCCTCCAGCTGGAGAGGCTAACGGACCCAATGGACCGGGGCCTACCCCGATCCTACATGTCACCTCCGGTCAACCACCCGTCCATGATGATCAGGACGATCAATTTCCACTGCTTCAGGAAGACTTTGGTATGGATCATGGTATGGACCCCATGTTTAGAAGATTGGAAGAGAGGTTGAAGGCAGTGGAAGGACAGAATCCTCTGGGAGTAGACGTTGCTGACTTGGGATTGGTCCTAGGCTTGAGGGTGCCACCGAAATTCAAGGTCCCGATATTTGACAAATACAATGGCAACTCTTGCCCGAAGACCCATGTGCAAGCCTATTTCCGTAAAATGGTTGCATACTCCGATGACGAAAAGTTGCTTATGTATTTTTTCCAGGACAGCCTAGCTGGGGCATCCCTGGAATGGTATATGAGGCTGGACAGAGCCCATATCCGTTGCTGGAGGGATTTGGTTGAGGCTTTCGTGAAGCAGTATCAGTATAATGCAGACATGGCTCCGGACAGAACTTAACTTCAAAATCTGTCTCTTAAAAGCAATGAGTGCTTCAGAGAATACGCTCAACGCTGGAGAGAAACAACTTCCCGTGTTCAACCTCCTATGTTGGAGAAGGAAATGGCTAACATGTTCATGAACACTCTGCCAGGACCTTATTTGGAGCGCCTTGTGGGTTGCAATGCCTCCAATTTTGCTGATGTAGTCTCTACCGGAGAGAGGGTGGAGAATTACCTGAGGACATACAAGACCCAGAGTGGAGATGGATCCTCATCAGGGGTGAAGAAGCCGTTCATTCAGGGATAGAAGAGGAGAGAAGGGGATGCAAGTGCCATATCTTCTTATCAGAACAGGGATAACAAGAGGAATAACTTTCAGAACTATCATCAGCAACCGTACGTTGTGGCTGTGACCATTCCAGCTGCAGCAGCACTACAACAACAACAACCACAACGTCAACCAGCTCAGTACCAACCACAACAACCGGGTAACAGACCCGGCTATCAACCGAGGCCAAGGACGATGGACCGGCGTTTCGACACTCTTCCAATGTCGTACGCTCAGTTGCTTTCTAGTCTTCAACAACTACAACTTGTACAGTTGCGCACTCTGGCTCCTCCCGTTGGTAGGCTTCCGATGGTTTATGACGCCAACGCTAGGTGTAGCTTCCACTCTGGGGCACCTGGCCACAATATTGAGAACTGCAAAGCTTTTAAGCACGTAGTTCAGGACCTCATTGATTCAAAGGCCGTTAACTTTGCACCAACTCCTAATGTCGTCAACAATCCCATGCCCCAACATGGTGGAGCCAACGTTAACATGGTTGAAGGAGAAGTCGGATTAGTCTCTGCGGTCAACAATGAAGATGGGGATAGTGATTGCGACATCGATAATTGGGTGCGTCCAAGGATCCCGGGTGAAGTTCTCAACAATTGGTCTTCTGAGGAGATTGTCCAAGCCACTTGTCTGGAGGAGTAATTTTATTTGTTTATTCATGCATATCCAAGTCTTACGTTCCGCCAGGGCGTAATGACTCATTGTAGGGCTCATCTATGTGACACTTGCATTTTTTATCATAAATAAAGGACGTCTTTTTGCATTCAAATATTTCGTTCCCTGTCTTTCTATTTTTGCAGTTTTTCAAAAAAAATGGCAATTTTTTGTTTAGTTTCCACTTTTTTTTCACACTCATAAGCACATACCATCACTCATGCAGATGCACATCACCGGATCCTATTGATAACGGTTCTGCTATGGCTCGCTTCGACTTTGAAAATTTAATCTTTCAAGCTGAAGAAGAGGGTGATGAACACTGTGAACTCCCTGAAGAACTTACCAGGTTATTAAAACAAGAGGAAAGGGTTATTCAACCGCATCAAGAGTCTGTTGAAGTGATTAATCTTGGCACCGAGGACGCCAAGAGAGAAATCAAGATAGGGGCTGCTTTGGAAGACAATGTGAAGAAGGGGTTGATTGAATTGCTGCAAGAGTATGTTGACATCTTCGCCTGGTCTTATCAGGACATGCCCGGGCTTGACACAGATATCGTGGTACACCGTTTGCCTCTCAAAGAGGATTGTCCTCCGGTCAAGCAGAAGCCCAGAAGAACAAGACCAGAGATGGCTGTCAAGATAAAGGAAGAAGTGCAAAAACAGTTGGATGCAGGGTTTCTAGTGTAACACCTCAAAATTTGCCCTCCTCTCTTGGGACTAGCTTAGCATATTGCATTTCATTTTTTAGGACATTAGGCATTACATCTTCGCATATCATGTGAAATAAGCAAGTCATCCTCCTAGGTCTTTCTCAGAAAATAAAGGGGTTAAGAGATGCAAGCCTGAGGGTCTTATTGAATTGATCACTAATCATCTGAGGTTTGTGCTTCAATTAGGGTTTCTTGGTTTCTCAAGGAGATTGAGTATTATCTTGATGGAAATAGTACATCATCATCAGGGTTCATTATTTCTGATCAGATTCCTTGGGATTAGGGTTTTGACCTCTGGTCAACCCTAATCAGCTGCATTATACCAGTCAGGGTTTTTCAAGGAGATGAGGTCCTTATTGAGGTGGAGGTCATCATATGATTTTATTGAGCTTGTACAAGCTAGGGTTTCATTTTGGAGTTATTTCATCAAGTGGTTGAGGCTCAAAATCATCTGTGCATGTTCAAGTCATCTGTCAACCATAAAAGTCAACTGCAAAGTCAACTGTTAGATTTGGAGGTGGGAAGTGATTAGAAATACTTCATTCATGTTCAAACAAGTCTCATTTGACATTTCAAACATCAACATTGATGAATTTGAGGTCCAGTCAAAAATTGCCAAAAATAGAAAGTGACCTATAATTCAAAATTGCCAAAAATGGAAAGGTTCAACTCAAGATTACATCATCGAGAAAGCTTCAAATGAAATTTTGTTGAACATGAAAGTTGTAGATCTTTCTCTCCCATTTCCAAAAAGTCCAAGACCATCAATTTCTCATGTGTGGTTAAGGATATATGATCAAAACTTGACAAAGTATGCATTGGACTTCAAATGGACATAACTTCTCAACCAAAACTCCAAATTGGATGGCTCTTTTTGCATTGTTCTTATTTTGACCTATAATTTCCAAATATTGCATTACATGACATGCATTACATTCACATGAGCATTTGGAAATTCCTTTGATTTTTGGAGGGAAAATATGGAATTTAAAATTTATGCATTATTTGAACATTACACCATTTCCATTGGCTCCAAAACAGCATTTTAAGTGAATTTGAATCAGAATTCATGCACTATTCACCATGCATTTCATGCATAGGGTGAAAAACTCATTTTGCACTTACACCTCATTCTTACTAATTACACTTTGCATTGGCTTAAACTTGATTAAAGCTTGGTTAGTGGAACCTATATAAGCCTAAACCATAACTGTTTTTCAGTTAGCTTCTCATAATTTCATATCTAGATCGAAAATTTTCACACTTTTTCTCTCAAATTTTCTTTCAATTTCTTCAAACAAATTGCATTTCCTTTGGTTGAATCATCATCTAGAAGCATCATTGAGCAAGATTGAACATAGATCCATAGCAATTCGTGCCTGTTTGAAGCATATGCAAGCTTGAACTCAACAATGGTGAATCCAAATTCTGGTTGAATCACGAGCAATTGAACCTCAAGCTTTCATCCAATCAACTTCACAAGCTTCATAGAGGAATATTGGAGCATCACAAGGCATGGATAACACGATTCAAAGGATCTGCTCTACAAGAGGTCACCAATCGAATCTCTCATTTCTCAAAATTATTATGATAATATTGTAGATCTTGATGTGCTGATCATTCTGAGCTTTGAACCATGAATTTCCATGCAATATTGACTGAGTTAGGTTAATTTGAATTTTCATGTGTGAAACTTGATTTGCTCGATTTGACCTTAATGTGATGATCCATGCTCAATCCATGCTTGATTCATGATCTATGATGAATATGCTGTGTGTTGATGTGCTTATTTTTAAAATATGGAGAATTTGTTCTTGAGTGTATGAACAATACACTGTTCCTCTGTTGCACGATGAAGAAGATGAAATGCAGGTCTTTGGCAACGGTTCTGATCTGTTAGTACCACGAAAAAGCGTTGCCTATTGTGTTTCTTAGGGTTTGCACGTGATTGGTGCATGTCAATGCCCATGCACGCTTCTGATTGGCTCTCGCCCGCGTTGACTGGTGTTGACTGCCAGCGTTTTAATGAAATGCGACGTTTCATCCCTTCAGCGCCAATTAATTCAATTTAAATATTATTTCATTTAATTCATTTCCATTGTCACACTTTTATTTCATTTCATTTTCAAATTTCAAAAAATCAAAACAAATTGAATACGGATCCAAAAATTATGAGGTTTTTTTCATTGTGATCCGATTTTGTCTACTATTTTTTGAGCATTAATTCCAAAGTTGTGCATGGTTGGATAATTTTTTGTGCTAGGATGTTTGGACATGTATGCTTGCTTGACCTTGCCTTGCTATATCATTTGTGAAATACTGGTCTTTGATCCAATGATTCTAAACTTTTGCATGCTATAACTAGACTCATTGCTTGACATTTTGGTGTTGATTTGGTATTTTTATCATGTGTCATTTCTGTTTTATGATCATGTTAAGTTGGTGTGACAATTTGTGTCACACCTTTTGATGTTCAACTTATGTGATGTGTTTGCCATACCAAATGATCTCCAATTGCCCTGATTTTTTGTATGATACATGTTATGGATCTTGTGATTGAGCATGAATTTTCTTGGAATTGTTTGGATCATTTATGATTTAATTGAGATTTTTCATTCTGGTTGGTCACTTTTGAGCTTTAAAATTGCCTTGAACTTCAATTGATCATGAAATGGATTTGGTAATTGATATTGAGATGAGACCTTTTGGATTGTTTCAAGATGTGTTTGAAGTTGATTCATGTTAAATTTCAGCTTCTGTTTTAAATGTTTTCTCCATCTTTGACCCTAGGCTTTGACCTAGTGGTTAGTTGCTTATGTTTGAGCTTTGATTTCAGGTTGAGCATTCAAGTTCCATAGTTGTTGATGCTCTATCACTTGAGCCTTTGATGTTTACTTTTGACTACTAACCTTGTGTGTTTTGTAGGGTTGTTAACTCATTTGAGTTTGACTTGTGGCTTATGCCTTTGCTCATTGGGTTTGACTGTTTGATATTAGTTGTTGTTTGTTTGTCTGTATAATTGAACTGATTTGTGTGATGTTTCAACAGGTACATAAGTTGCTTAAGTTCAATTTGAACTTGCTTTTGCTTGGTTGCTTAACCACTTAGGTATGATATCTCTTCTTCATGTAGTCTGGAAGACCTGTCCTGTTATGTGGGCAGGCATCTGCCTGAAGCCCTCCTTAAGAGGCAATGCTTGTGATTGTTTAATGTTGTGCCTTGTACATACAAAGACCTCCTAAGTGAAGAGGCATTGGCAGATACAAGGGATGTGCAATCCATCCCCTGCTATTCAGTTAAGTCATTCATCATGCTCACACCACTGTGTTGATGCACTATGAATCAAAACCCAAGATCTTTGTTGTGTCAGTCATGTGGAGTAGAGTCCCACATTCTGGACTCCCACACTTTCATTTGTCTGAAGCTCTCCCAGGCCAGGGATAAGAGCTGTGAAGTCTTATCTTCACTTCCTATTTCATCTGCTTCACCCTAACTCTCAATATTAGGGTTAAGAGCTAACACCACCCTGTTACAGTGGCTTGTTTGTCGAGGTTGACATGACCCCTTGACTAAAGCCTAGCCTTGTGTGAGCCCATCTGTTTGTATATAGTGTGTGTGCTTGTTTTTGTGCTTATGACTGTTTGTGTTGTTTAAGATAGCTTGCTACCTGTGCAAGTTAGATAGAAACCTCAACCTAGGACTATTGTGGATTACATGATAACTATTAGGCTCGAGCCAGTCTCCCTTCTAGTTTGTCATTTCCCAGTCTCTGGTTAGGCTAGTCCTTTTTCCCTGTTAAGGGGAACTACGTCGCCCTGATCCTCATACCAGATGAGGTACGTAGGCAGGAGATCGTGCGAGATCTCTCCGAGCACCCTTTTCATTTTTTATGTGCGTTTGCTTGGCAGTTATTAGGCTCGAGTTCCGGACTCCCTATTAACTTGTTTGTTTGTTAACCTTCTTGTGTGTGTTAGGAGATGGATGTAAGACCAGCGATTGGCATTCCGTATCCTCTTGCATTTGTTTGTGTGGAGTCTGACGTAAGTCCAGCGATTGGCAGTCGGTTTCCTGTTTTGTTGGTGTGCTTGGAGTCTGATGTAAGTCCACGATTGGCATTCGGTTTCCTTGTTTGGGTTTGTTGTTTGGAGTCGGACGTAAGACCAGCCATTGGCAGTCTGTTTCCGCTTGTGTGTTTGCTTTGACGTCTCAGCGTCTGTGCGTGTGTTTTGTTTCGGCATGCGTTAGCCGAACTACGGTAGCTCTGATTCTCATTCCAGATGAGATACGTAGGCATAGGATGCGATATCCTAGCGAGCCCGTTCCCCTCTTCTTCCATCTGTGTCTTATTCCAGTGTGTGTGTGTGCATTCTTTTGAGCAGTTTTAGCAACCTTATTCTTTCCTTCTGAGCGTGGATCCCATCGAGTACGACGGACGTGAGGGGTGCTAATACCTTCCCCTTGCGTAACCGACTCCCGATCCTTGTAATCTCCGGTCGTAAGACCATTTCCTTTCCAGGTTTACTTCGAGCGTTTCCTTTCCCTCTTTGGGATAAATAACGCACGGTGGCGGCTCTGTTTGTTTTGTTTTTCCCGCCGGTTGTTTTTTCGCGGATGCGACATCTAGCAGTCACAAATTATCTACCATGGGTTGCAAATATCGTTCCTGTACCTAAGAAGGATGGAAAGGTACGGATGTGTGTTGACTACCGGGATCTGAACAGGGCTAGTCCTAAAGATGATTTCCCATTACCTCACATCGATGTTTTGGTGGATAACACAGCTCAGTTCTCGGTGTTCTCCTTCATGGATGGCTTTTCTGGCTATAATCAAATTAAGATGGAACCAGAAGACATGGAGAAGGCAACATTCATAACCCCATGGGGCACCTTCTACTACAAGGTAATGCCGTTTGGTCTGAAAAACGCCGGAGCAACATATCAACGAACTATGGTGACTCTTTTCCATGATATGATTCATCATGAAATTGAGGTTTATGTTGATGATATGATTGCCAAATCTCAGACAGAAGAAGAACATTTGTTGAATTTGCAGAAACTGTTTGAGCGTTTGAGGAAATTCAAGCTGAAGCTTAATCCGAACAAGTGTACTTTCGGGGTGAGATCTGGGAAACTGTTGGGTTTTATTGTTAGTGAAAAAGGGATCGAGGTGGATCCGGATAAAGTAAAAGCGATACAGGAAATGCCTGAGCCAAGAACAGAGAAACAAGTTCGTGGTTTCTTAGGGAGGTTGAACTACATTGCAAGGTTCATCTCCCACCTAACAGCCACGTGTGAGTCGATATTCAAATTGTTGAGAAAAGACCAGGCTATCAGGTGGAATGGTGATTGCCAAAGGGCTTTCGAGAAGATAAAAGAGTATTTGCAGAATCCTCATATCCTTGTGCCTCCGGTCCCAGGGAGACCGCTGATTATGTATTTGACAGTACTAGACAATTCCATGGGTTGTGTTCTCGGTCAACACGACGAGACAGGTAGGAAAGAGCATGCCATCTACTACCTGAGTAAGAAATTCACAGATTGCGAGTCGAGATACTCAATGCTTGAAAAAACATGTTGTGCACTTGCATGGGCTGCTAGGCGATTGAGACAATACATGCTGTCTCACACAACCTTACTGATCTCCAAAATGGATCCAGTCAAGTATATATTTGAGAAGCCAGCTCTCACCGGAAGAGTTGCTCGTTGGCAAATGGTACTGACAGAGTACGACATCCAATATACTTCCCAGAAAGCCATTAAGGGGAGTATTCTGTCAGACTATCTTGCTCAACAACCGGTTGAAGATTATGAGCCGATGAGGTTTGATTTTCCAGATGAAGACATCATGTTCCTCAAGATGAAAGACTGTGAAGAGCCAGTTGTTGAAGAGGGACCTGATCCAGACGAAAATTGGACTTTAATGTTTGATGGGGCCTTCAACGCCAGAGGAAGTGGAATTGGTGTTGTCATTACAACTCCAAAAGGTGCCCACATGCCTTTCACCGCTCGTTTGACTTTTGAGTGCACCAATAATGAAGCTGAGTATGAAGCTTGTATCTTGGGTATTGAGCAAGCCATTGATTTGAGAATCAAGACTTTGGACATCTTCGAAGATTCAGCTCTGGTAATCAATCAAGTGAATGGTGATTGGAATAATCTCCAGCCTACTCTGGTCCCCTACAGAGATTACACGAGAAGACTGTTGACTTTCTTCACAACAGTAAAGCTGTACCATATACCTCGTGATGAGAACCAGATGGCAGATGCTCTTGCTACTCTATCCTCCATGATCACGGTGATCCGTTGGAACCATGCTCCCAAGATCAATGTGATGCGCCTTGATAGGGCCGTGTATGTGTTTGCTGCTGAACTGGTAGTTGATGACAAGCCCTGGTATCACGACATCAAGTGCTTTATGAAGAATCAAGAGTACCCTGCAGGGGCATCCAACAATGATAGAAAGACTTTGAGAAGATTGGCAGGCAGTTTCTTCTTAAACAAAGACGATGTTCTATATAAGAGGAACTTCGACATGGTTTTGCTCAGATGCGTGGACAGACACGAAGCAGACATGTTAATGCAGGAAGTTCATGAAGGCTCCTCCGGTACTCATGCCGGCGGACATGCAATGGCTAAGAAATTGTTGAGAGCAGGTTATTACTGGATGACCATGGAATCTGATTGTTTCAAATATGCTCGGAAGTGCCATAAATGCCAGATTTATGCTGATAAGGTGCATGTGCCACCGAATCCTTTGAATGTGATGTCTTCCTCGTGGCCTTTCGCTATGTGGGGCATCGATATGATTGGAAATATTGAGCCGACTTCCTCCAATGGGCATCGCTTCATCCTTGTTGCCATCGACTATTTCACCAAGTGGGTCGAAGCAACGTCATTTGCGAAGGTCACCAGACATGTGGTTGCCCGATTCATCAAGAAAGAAATCATTTGTCGTTATGGGATTCCCGAAAGAATCATTACTGATAATGGTTCTAATCTCAACAACAAAATGATGAAGGAGTTGTGCCAGAACTTCAACATTTAGCATCACAATTCTTCCCCTTACCGCCCTAAGATGAACGGTGTTGTTGAAGCGGCAAATAAGAACATAAAGAAGATTGTGAAGAAGATAGTCGTTACATACAGAGATTGGCATGAGATGCTACCCTTCGCCTTGCATGGGTACCGTACTTCAGTACGTACATCGACCGGGGCAACCCCTTACTCCCTTGTGTATGGTATGGAAGCAGTCCTGCCTGTTGAAGTGGAGATTCCTTCTCTAAGAGTCCTGTTGGATGTCAAGTTAGACGATGCTGAATGGATTCAGACAAGGTTCAATGAGTTGAGTCTGATCAAAGAGAAGCGAATGGCAGCCATTTATCATGGGCAGTTGTATCAAAGTCGGATGAAGAGAGCCTTTGATCAGAAAGTGCGTCCTCGATGCTTCCAGGTCAGAGATTTGGTGTTGAAAAGGATCCTTCCTCCTCAGACAGATCACAGGGGCAAGTGGACTCCTAACTATGATGGACCGTATATTGTCACCAAGGTTTTTGATGGTGGGGCCTTAATGCTTGCAATGATGGATGGTGAAAACTTCACTTCCCCGATGAACTCAGACGCAATTAAAAAATACTTTGCATGAAATAGACCCGCTGGACAATAAAAAGAGTAGTCTAGGCAAAATGGGCATCCCGGCGAACCAATAAAATGAAAAAGGTTCAAGCAAAAATTAGGGATTAAAAGTGAAAAGATTGTAACCCGGTAAGTTGAAAACCTGAAAAGGCAACTTAGGCAAAAATGGGTATCCCGGTGGATTGAAAACCCGAAAAGGGCGATCCAAGCAAAAGTTAGGGATTAAGCGAATGACTGCATTTTGAGTAGTTCTGAATCTCATCTCATGTCAATGACTGGAAACTTTTGAACGATAGGAAACAGTTCAATCACTCTTTCAGAAAGCTGATCATCTGGAGGATCTTGAAGACGAGCAAGTCATAGCAGAATTGGAACCCAATAGAAATCCATTTCACATTGCCATTAGATTAATGTCTGTTTTTATCTTTTGTGCGATTACCTCTTTCCAGGGATTGCTTCAGATGTAAATGCCTATTCAGAGGTCGTTCAATCAATAAAATCATGTTATTCAGTATATCTCTGTTTTCATTTTCATTTTACTGTTTTGTTTGCAAGAATGACGTCCGAAATTTTGATAAACATTGCATCATGACACATAAGAGCTTTACAGATACATGCTTAATAAACATTTAAAATTGCTGTAAATTTTAAGTGCTTTGGATCGTCTATTCAGAACAGGTACCCTCGGGGCATTTCCTTAAAATCCCTTGCAGATGATCGTGAATGTTTTCCCCCACCAGACGAATTGGGTATCTTATCCCTGCAGAGCTGATCAGAGCGTTGGATTCTTCAATCCCCAGCAGGTTCTCACCACTGTACCTCCCCCCAAGCGGTGGTTTCAGATTATACACTCCCCAGTAGAGTTGACAGTGTCAGACTATGTACCCCCAGCGGAGTTGACAGTGCCAGACTGTATCTTCCCAGCAGAAGCGGCTGCTCCTTAGAGTTCGATGCCAGATCGATAATCCCAATGCCAGATCCATGGTCTCTTTCCTTGAAGCAGAATCTCGGTACCGTATCGGTGTTCGCTTCCCCTGCTAAGCCGTCTCTCTCGCAGATTACGGTTGCCAGAACCACTGTCGCTTTCCCCAACAGCAGATTTTCAGTGTTGTTCTCTCCCCAGTCAGAATCTCGGTATTTCGTCATTACTAGAACACCGTGTGGCGGGTCATTTCCCCACAGAATTTTTTGCGCTGTGCATCTCCAGCAGCCTTGCCAGGGTCCAGAAGATGGTGATAATTTCCCCAGCAGATCCCTTTGCCTCAGCTTGGCATTCTACCCAGCATTTTGCATCCCTGCATGTAGAATCATATTGCATTGCATCCTCCCAAATCGCGTAGCATTTCCATTTTCATGGAGCATTACGCCATTGAAAAAATTCAAACATACGCATGTAAGCATAAAACATTCTCGGTATCCCAAGTGATAAGCCAGAAGTTGTTTCCAGTACTCAGACTAAAGATTGTTCATGACTTACCTTTGTTATCCCCAGCAAGTGTCATTGGCCCATGCGCCGCCTCTATTATCGTTCCCTATTTCTGCCGATGCTGACAGGCATGAAGTTTCCAGTATTCAGACCGAAGTGGCGTTCAGGCCAGTTTTCCGATGTTCAGATCGAAGAAGTTTCCGATGTTCAGGTCGATGCAACTTGTGGCGTTCAGACCAGTTTTCCGATGTTCAGATTGAAGAAGTTTCCGACATTCAGGTCGATGCAACTTGTGGCATTCAGGCCAGTTTTCCGATGTTCAGATCGAAGAAGTTTCCGACGTTAAGGTCGATGCAACTTGTGGCATTCAGGCCAGTTTTCCGATGTTCAGATCGAAGAAGTTTCTGACGTTCAGGTCGATGCAACTTGTGGCGTTCAGGCCAGTTTTCCGATGTTCAAATCGAAGAAGTTTCCGACGTTCAGGTCGATGCAACTTGTGGCATTCAGGCCAGCCTCTTGGTGTTCAGACCGATATTAATAATCTCATATCTCCCGATGTTCAAATCGAAGTCATTGTCGGTATTCAAACTGATGAGCGGCATTCAGGCCATGGTTATTTCTGTGTTACCATTTATTTTGGTATCCATGTTAACATTCTTTTTCGGTATTCAGACTGATGAGCGGCATTCAGGCCATGGTTATTTCTGTGTTACCATTTATTTAGGTATCCAGGTTAACATTCTTTTTCGGTACTCAGACTGACTCTCACCGTACCAGACGGATTCTTCTTTCAAGACAACCTCTTTCCCGATTCTGACAGGCATTGTTACTTCACTTCACTTCAGTGCAAATTTTTGGGCTTTTATTGTATTCAATCCCTTGATACCTCGAAAGCACGAAAGTCGCTGCTATCTTCTTTCCAGGTCTCCAGTTGATTGAATAGGGGCAGCTGTAATACCCCAAAATTTACCCTTCATTTTTTCTGGAAGCATACACTTTACACCTCATGCATGCATTCATTTTTAGGTCATTTAGCATTTGGATTTCATCATGGCAATCGGAATCGGATCCAAGAAGCTTGAACATCATCCAGGACACTTTGTGGGCTCTATTTAGATGACCAGTCAACACAAGGGAAATACTTGACTTACTTCCAACAGGGGTCTATTCGTCGGTCAAAACGTTAATCTTGAAGGAGCAAAGGTTTGTTCATGAGCTGTCATGCTCGCTAGGCGAAGCCCACGTGTTAAAAAAAACGAAAAACGAAAATAAATAAATAAATAAATAAAAAAGAAAAATCTTGGACTTGGACCTCTCTCATTTGAGCCCACAGGTCCACAAAAATTAGGTTATAAATTCAGAGTTTTAGTGAAACAAATATTCATTCTATTCCTATTACCCTGTCTAGGAAAAAGATAGTGAAAGAAGAACCCTGGGGAAAAAGATAGCGAGAGAAGAGCTAACAGAGTTCAGAGCAGCCTCCAAACCCTGAAGGGAACTCAACTGCACAGAATCACCTCTGCCTCACATAAAACCTAAAGGATTTTTTGTAAACCTCACGGGTGCAACTCAATTTCAATCAAGCTCTCCAATCAGGTTTGCCCTATTCCCATTATTTTACGCCTTCAATTTGAATGTTCTAAATGTGTGATAATTATGTATGAATGTATAAATAAAGCCTTGAATGCTTAATCGTTTAATTTCTGAAGTGTATGCCACATGGTTTGAGGTTTCTGAAACCATATTGTTATCCATGAAAAACCATACTGTTTTGCTCTAATCTGACTTACGTTTGTCATAACATGTTTTCTCCTAATCCTTATCTTGTTTCGCTAACCCTTTTGTTGAGTTTTTGTGAAGGCTCACATGACTTTTGAAAGGATAGCTGTAGCACCTCAAATTTGCACCTCCCATTTGTACATTCATTTCATTGTTAGGTCATTAACATTGCATTCACATTGCATAGTCCATTGCATATCATCAGGCAAGACTGGCATCAGGAGAAGTCATCTGTGCAAGAGAGCAAAGCATTCCATGAGATAAAGGCCCTATGGTTGTTCTAGAGGGTTTGTATGAATCAAGAATCATTTTGAAGCAACTTGACCAAAGTCTAGAGGCTCAAAGTCCACAGTGCATGACCAGGTCATCTGAGGCCCATAAAAGTCAACTGCAAGTCCACTGAGGGCTAGGAGGTGGAGAAATGGTTTGAGACACTTCATTAATGTCTAAAAGAGGTTTATTCAACATGTCAAACATCTACCTTGAAGATTTTGAAGCCAGATCAAAAGTTTCCAAAAATGGAAAGTGACCTGTAATTTCAAGTTTCCAAAAATGGCAAGTTTTTGGACCAACTTCAACTCAACTTTCCAACATCAAAGAAGCTTCAAATTAAATTTTGTCCAACATGAAAGTTGAAGATCTTTCTCTCCCATTTCCAAAACGTCCAAGATCATGAATTTCTAATGAATGGTTAAGGAGTTATGATCAAATCATTGCAAAGTGTGCTTGAAACTTCAAATGGCCATATCTTTTGAACCAAGGCTCCAATTTGAGTGCTCCTTTTTGCACATTTCTCCTCATGACATGAATTTTTCAAATACCTCATCACATGGCATGAAATTTGGACATATGATCACTTGCTTATTCATGAAGTTTTTGAAGGAAATTTGCCAAAATCAAAATTGGTTGATCACATGCATGTAATTCCAATTCCAATGTGTGCATGGAGTAATTTTGAGTGGATTTGGGCCAGCTTGGTGTACTGTTCACGTGTGCATCTCATGCATGAGGTGAAAATGCAAATTTGTGCATGCATCTTATACTCCCTTAATCTCAATTAAACATGGCTTAAGCTTAATTTCAGATTCATTAGCAAGGCATATAAAAGCTTAATCACAACTGCATTGATCATAATACACAAGTTCAGATCTAGAAATCCATATTTGCTCTCAATTTTCCTCTTGCTCGATTTTCACGATTCCTCACACAAACCTCATTTCTCTTGGTAAATTCATGATCATGGAGTGGTTTTGAGTGAGATTGAACGTGCCATTGGTGATTTTCTGCTCAGAATCAAGCAGTTGAAGCTCATGAAGTTGAAGATGGAAGTTCAAAATTAAGCTAGATCTACACGTGTTTGAGCTTCAATTTCTTCATCCATCATCTCTACAAGCATTCTGGAATTGATCTGGATCATTTGGAGCTTTGAAACGTGCAAAACAAGAACCTGCTCTTCAAGAGGTAGGATTTTCGACCTTCACAATTCTCCAATTCATGTACATATTCGTGTAGATCTTGTGTTACTGATCATTCTGGTAGAAAAATCAATTGAAATGGTGTAGTATTCATTGAGTTATGCGCGTTTGAAGTTTGAGATGCAAAAATGTTCTTGCTCGATTCTCCTTTGTTATGTGGATTTAGGTTTAGATGTTGATTGATCCGTGTTCTACATTGCAAGATCTTGTTAATGATATAATTTTTGTTGAATTCTGGACATTTCTGGAATTTCTGGAAATTGGCGTATGAATCTTCATCTTCTTCATGATGAAGATGATGAATGTTCATGTTAGCGACGGAGTTTTGCAGGCTAGCGACGAACTAGCGTCCAAATCTGGGCGAGCTTAGGGTTTTGTGTGAAACGGTGTCGTTTGGCATCAGCGCGCACTCATTTCAAATGCGTACAGGGATCGATTCCCAACGAGCGCAATATTCAAATGTGTTCAGCATTTTCATGTTTCCCTCCTCTTTTGCCATGCTTGATCATGTTTGATTTTTATTTTTTATGTCAACTTCTAAAATTCATAACTAATTGAAAAATGGCTCAAATCACTCCCAATTTTTTGCACAATGATCCTTGGTTTGTCTATTATTTTTTGATGATAATTTCAAAAGTTGTGCATGGCTGGAATTTTATTTGTTCTAGGTTGATTGAACATAGGTGCTTGTATGACCTTGCATTGCTCTTTCTATCATGAAATGCTTGATTTTAATCCAATGGACATGAAATTTTACATGCTGATTTTAGACATGTTAATGGATGGTTTAGGCTTAGTTTGGTATTTTTCTCATATGCCATTTCTGTTTTATGGACATGTTTGCATGGTGTGACAATTTGTGTCACACATTTGGTTGTCTAACTTGTGCAATTTTATTTCCATGCCAAATGACCTCTAATGCTTCTGATTTTTTGTGTGATGATCATGTTAGATATGTTGAATGCTCATGAATTTTTCCTGAATTATTTGAATCATTTCTGTTTTGATTGGGAATTTTCATTCATAATGATCAAATGTGTGCCTTGAATTGGTCATTGACTTCTCTTGCCTATTACATGAACTTGCATGATGATTTTGGTTTGGTCCTTTTTAGGACTTGTTCTTGATTGATTAAATATGATCTATGTTGAATATCAAGTTCTGTTTTGGGTTTTTGATCCCCTTTTGACCCTAGGCTTTGACCTAGTGGTTTGTTACTTACCTTTGAGTTGTGAATTTTAGGTTCAAGTATGCATCTCCATGATTGATGTTGCTCCTTCAATTGAGCTTGATCATTTGTTGTTGTTGGCTAACATTTGCTGTTTTGTAGGCCTTGAGGATGGTTCACTTGTGTTTATGGCTTATGTGTTGCATATTGGGTTGTCTGTTTGATATTGACTATTGACTATTGTCTGGATTTTGTACTGATTGGTTTAGCTGTTTCCACAGGTACCTAAGTTGCTTTAAGTTCATTTGAACTTTGCTTTGCTTGCTTATGGTTGGCATACCACTTAGGTAATGACCTCTGACTTCATGTAGTCTGGAAGACCTGTCATGTTATGTTGGCAGGCACCTGTCTGAAGCCCTCCTTAAGAGGCAATGTTTTTGTTTGTTTAAATTTTGTGCCAAGCAGGTTAAGTCCTCTTAAGAGGCAATTGGCAGATACAAGGGATGTGCAATCCATCCCATGCTATTCAGTTGTGTCATTCACTTTGCTCACACCATGTGTTGATGCAATTTGAATAAGAACCCAAGATCTTGTTGTGTCAGTCATGTGGAGAAGAGTTCGTTCATTCTGAACTCCCACACTTTCTATTTGAGTCAAGCTCTCCCAGGCCAGGGATAAGAGCTATGAGGCATAACCCTCATCTCCATTTCATCTGCTTCACCCTAACTCTCAATGTTAGGGTTAAGAGCTAAAAACACCCCATTCCAGTTGGCTTGTTTCTACAGCTTAGCCTTGTATGAGCCACTTGTTTGCATATAGTGTGTGTGCTTGCTCTCTTGTGCTTGTGTTTGTTTGTGTGCTGTTTAGGCTAGCTTGCTTCTTGTGCAAGTTAGGATAGAGACCTCAACATAGGGATCGTATGCATGACAACTTCTAGGCTCGAGTCGTAGTCTCCCTAGTAGCTTGTTATCTCCCTTGTCTCTGGTTAGGTTAGAAGTTCTTTCCCTGTTTAGGGGAACTACGTCGCCCTGATCCTCATACCAGATGAGGTACGTAGGCATGAGATGAGCCGATCTCTCCGGGCGCCTTTTTTTTCTTTTTCAACCCCTTTGTGTGTATTGGAGTCTGACATAAGTCCAACGATTGGCATTCAGTTTCCATGTTTGCCTGTTTGTGTGGAGTCTGATGTAAGCCCAGCGATTGGCAGTCGGTTTCCTGTGTGGGTTTTGTTTGGCGTGCGTTAGCCGAGCTACGAGTGCTCTGATTCTTCTCTGGTTAGAGAAGATACGTATGCATAGGATGCGACATCCTAGCGAGTACGTTTCCCGTTCCCCCGAACTACGTCGACTCTGATGTCTGTGTCTGACAGACTACGTAGGCCCAGGATGCGATATCCTGCCGAGTCCCTTTCCTCCATTTTTCCTCTGTGTTTCTATTCCAGTGTGCAGTGTTTGAGCAGTTTTTAGCAACCTTTCTTCTATTCTTTCTGAGCGTGGATCCCGTCGAGTACGACGGATGCGTAGGGGTGCTAATACCTTCCCTTCGCATAACCGACTCCCGATCCCATCGATCTCTGGTCGCGAGACCATTCCTTTCCAGGTTTACTTCGAGTGTTTCCTTTCCCTCCTTTGGGATAAATAACGCACGGTGGTGGCTCTGTTGTTTCTTTTTCCCGCCGGTTTTTTCGCGTAATGCGACAGCTGGCGACTCTGCTGGGGATTTAAAAGAAGTTGACCTCCTGCTGGTTCATCTTCCCTAAGCAAGTCAATCCTAGCGCTCATTAGGATAGTGGTGGTTGCTTTTACTGCTTTAGTTATTGCATTTATGATTATGATGTGATTGTATATACTTGCATAGATATTTGCATGCATCATATTGTCATCATGTTGGATTCTGTACAGGTTGGTTCCTCTGATTTGGGGTGGGTGTTCTGAGTGAGGCCCAATACCCAGGCCTGAGTATACACCTAGGATTAGCTTGGTCTCATGTCTCTTCACATGTTGTACGACATGCTGCGGAGATGTGACATACCACAGCCGGACGAGGTTCATCTGAGAGAGTCCTTCCGGGTGGAGTTATTCCACTTAGGTTGGGTTATCCCATTTGAACTGTTGACTTCGGTGATCGTTCTTTCCCAGATCTTTGGTTTAGATGATCTCAAAAGAGCTGCAACGGCACACCCGAAAGGGCAAACCCGTTGAGTATCTTTTCCCGATTGTCGAGACCATTATCCGCCTTAGGATGACCTTGTTAGAATTCACCTGTGAGGGGAGGGTTTAATTCTTGGAAGTACAGTTTCTGCCAGTGATGCTGTGTTGGTGACCTTAAGTCGGATTTATGGATCTTTAATTTTGAGACGCTGGAGGTTTGATCGTGGTATTTATCAGAGGGTTCCGTTTATTTCGGATCCCTGGGCTGAATTTGAGGGTACTTGCTCAGATGGTGACTTGGTTCTGAAGTATGGGTTCCAGATGATCTTGGGTTCCAGATGACTTTGATATGTGGTTTCCGGTTCCGAAGGCATACCGAAGCTCTGAACCTGTGCCTTGTGATGCACAGCCAGCCAGTCATAGTTGCATCATTCGCATCATAGCATGTTTATTTTCAAAAAAATAATGCATAATAAAAGAGAACGGTTAACCCGCATATGTATATCCTTTCTAGGATCATTCATGATAAACAGCATGAGCATCATACGCATCATACACATATCATTCTTGCATCACAGGTGTTCTTGAAAAGACTTCTCATTTTGGTTCCTGACTTAGGCAGGATTGCTGATCGTCGTCCGCACCGCTACGCGACAAGACTGAATCCACAGAGAAGTATGGACCAAGTTCAAGCTGAGTTGGCAGAGATGAGGGCTAACATGGCCCAGTTCATGAACATGATGCAAGGAGTTGTTCAAGGGCAAGAGGAGCTGCGTGCCTTAGCCCAGAGACAGGAAGTTGTGATTCCACCGGTCAACCGTGTTTCACCAGAGGGGGTCCCTGTTAATGACAACGTTGTTGCTGCTACTATCCCCGTCAACAACTATGCTATGGGTGATGAACTGAGGGGTATCAGGATCAACGGACAACCTCTTGCTCCAGAGACTGTTAATGTCAGAGCAACCCGTGCTCCGGTTCGCCATCCTGCTCCGTTAGTCGACAGACAGGAGGACATGTTCACTCTCCTCAGTGAGGATGATGAGGTTGTGAGAACTGAAGAAAGGGATAGGAAAGTTGATGCCCTTGCTGAGAAGATCTGTGCCATGGAGTGCCAGAACTCTTTGGGATTTGATGTTACCGATATGGGTTTGGTTGATGGGCTGAGGATCCCTTACAAATTCAAGGCGCCATCTTTTGACAAATATAATGGCACTTCTTGTCCTCGCACCCATGTGCAGGCCTACTACAGAAAGATTTCCGCATATACAGACGACTAGAAGATGTGGATATACTTTTTCCAGGACAACTTGTCTGGAGCTTCCTTGGACTGGTACATGGACCTGAAGAGAGAGTCTGTCAGAAGCTGGAGAGATTTGGGTGAAGCCTTTCTGAGGCAGTATAAACACAACATGGATATGGCTCCGAGCAGAACTCAGCTGCAGAGTTTGTGTCAGAAATCTGGTGAAAGCTTCAAAGAGTACGCCTAGAGGTGGCGTGAACTAGCCGCAAGAGTGCAACCTCCGATGTTGGAGAGAGAGTTGGCCGATATGTTCATTGGAACCCTGCAGGGTGTGTTTATGGACCGTATGGGAAGTTGCCCGTTTGGTAGCTTTTCAGATGTTGTAATCTGTGGAGAAAGAACGGAGAGTCTTATCAAAGCAGGAAAGATACAAGATCCTGGCTCTTCAAGTTCTTCGAGTACTAAAAAGCCATCCTCTGGGGCACCCAGAAGGGGAGAGGGTGAAACAAATGATGTGCACCGTCGGAGGAATGTGAACAGAGGACAGTATCGTCAAGCTGCCGCTGTGACTATTCCAACAACTCAACAACAGCAAAGAAGACCAACTCAGCAATATCAACATCAACAACATTGTCCTCAACAGCAGGCTTACCAGCCTCACAATGGTAATCAAGCTAGTACGAGTAATGAAAGGAAGAAGATCATTTTTGATCCGATTCCTATGTCATACGCAGAACTGTATCCCTCTTTGATAGAACGGAACTTGATTACTCCCAAAGACCCGCCGGCTATACCTGTCAACCCTTGGTGGTGGTATAAGCCTGATCAGCATTGTGTGTATCATTCGGGTGCTCCTAGTCATGATGTGGATAGTTGCTTTCAGCTGAAGAATAAGGTTCAAGACCTTATGAGGTCAGGTATTCTGAACTTTGAGGACGTAGGTCCCAATGTTAATCAAGCTTGAAGGCAACAAGTCCCGGGCTGGCGTCGGCTTTTCTTCTGAGGTCTTCAAAGAAAAAGGGTTGTTCAAGAGTGGAGGTTTTATCCATAACAATCAGAGTGGGAAAGCTGATGATGCAGAGGATACTAACATTTGTCATCCCTGGCGGGATCTGCCACAATTGGGTCGCTGTGGGTGTTCCTACAGTCATTCATAAGTCAGAGTAATAATCACTTTGTTTAAAAACCCTTCTCTCATGCCAAAAGGAGAAGTGATGACATTGTTGGCAACATTTATGCAATGATATTTTCATTCAAATAAATTCGTGTTAAAACATTTGTATTTTCATTTGTTTTCCCTTTTCGCTTTTTGCATGAAATTGGTGATCACAAAAAACCCTAAAAACAAGAATAAAAGCAATCTTTTCATCTGCATAGTGATTGCCTTGTTTGATTTCCAAAAAGCTTTTATATTCAAAATCATTATGCATGTTGATTCTTAAACCCATTGAACATAATGATCCAACGCCATCTCCCAATTTTGAATTCCCTGTATTCAAAGCAGAGGAAGATGATGCTGAAAGGATTCCTGACGAGATTTCCTGACTTCTTGAGCAAGAAAAGAAGATCACTCAGCTACATCTCGAGAATCAGCAAAACAATCAAACTGGGGCATTACAAATGTAATCAAAAAAAAAAGAAAAAAAGAGGAGGGTGCAAAATCAAAATCAAAATCAAAATCAAAAGGAAAAAAGAAAGAAAGAACAAAAGAAAAATAGCACCCTCAAATCCCTAGTTGACTGATGCTGAATGGATTCAGAGTCGTTACGACCAAGTGAATCTGATCGAAAAAAAGAGATTAATTGCCATGTGTCATGGTTAGTTATATCAGCAGAGAATGAAGAAAGCATTCGATAAGAAGGTCAAGTCTCGTGCGTTCCGAGAAGGTGACTTCGTGCTCAAGAAAGTCTTGTCTTTCGCGCCCGATTCCAGGGGCAAGTGGACTCCAAACTATGAAGGTCCATATGTTGTCAAGAGAGCCTTTTCAGGCGGTGCTTTGACACTTACAACAATGGACGGGGAGGATTTCACTCGTCCTGTGAATTCAGATGCAGTCAAGAAATACTTCGCCTAGAAAGCAGAATAGCTCGCTAAGTTGAACACCCGAAAGGGCGGCTTAGGCAAAAAAAGGAGCGTCTCGGTGGATTGAAAACCCGAAAGGGCGATCCAGGCAAAAGTTAGAGACATTGAAAAAAAGAATTTGCATCCCGCAAGATTGAGTACCTCACACTGGGGCAATCTAGGCAAAAATTAGGGATTTGGCAAGTAACTGCATCCTGACAAGACTGTGTTCTACATCTGTCATCCGCCAGAAAATTCTTGATTCGTCATCGACTGAAGCTTCGAATACATCGAAATTCGGAATTGGTGGAGAAAAGGTCATTATGTTCAATGTAGCCCTTTCCAATATATATCACCGATTTCAAACTTGTACAGATCTATGGAGTCTCGCCATTTGCAGACTACCATTCCATCAAATCAATTTGAGCTTCTATCCAATTATTTGCACTCTTATTTGTTTCAACTCAACAAATGTTTTGCATGTTTTAATTGATAAAGTATCATTGTTTTCAAAATAGACAAATCTTTCACAAATTGTTCTTAAACAAAGTGAACATTCACGATGATGGAAGGATACTTAGGAGAGCCGCAGTGCTCTCCCGAGGGTGGTATGATTCCCAACAGGGTAAGACATTTGTTCATATCTCGAGCATAACTGTATCTTCCCTGTAGAACCTTTTCATGGTTTCTCCTCAACGAGGTTGCTCAGTGCAGTGTTGTTTGAAGTTGTTCATCTTCATTTCCCCGGCAGTGCATCATTCTTCCTCCGAGCCCTATTAGCCCTATTGTGGGTCATCCCCAGTAGGTTGTTGTTTTAACACTCTTGTGGCCAGTTCCCAAGCAGAGTATTTGTTGAAGACTTCAGCTTTCTTCTCTCCAGTAGAGCAGTCTTCTCCTCTCCCCAGCATGGGTGCTTTTCTTTGAAGATTCGGTATTTGGTACATTAACATCCTAGTACTCCATCATTTCCTCAGATAGATCCCCAGCGGAGTTGTTGGCATGATGAGCTTTATCAATGCCTATCTATCCCCACCAGAGGTCTGGTCGCCTCTTGGTATCTTTGACTCCTAGCATGAGTTGCTGTTGTGGCAGTGTCTGCCTGTGCTATGAACTCTTTTCTCCGGTTGTGACTGACAATCCCTCCGGCAGCCTCTTGTGGCCTTCCTCCCCTGCAGGATGGTGTTGTCCCCTGATATCCCAGTCTCCGGCAGATCTCTTTTGGCTCTCGGGTGATCTTGTGGCTTTCCCTCTGGAAGGGTAGTACCGGGTGGTTGATTCCTGGACCTATGTGTGTTAGACATGTCTGTTTGTCAGCATTCATCATACATAATGCATATACGCATAAACATAGCATTCAGATATTCATGTTGTATCTTTTGCCGTATATCTGTTGATTGTTGTCTCCTGCTGATTGGTGATACAGATCTCCCTAGTAGATCTCCCCAAGCAGATGTTGGTGTGTCTGATCTCTCCATATAGAGTCAGCCCCTTAAGTAGAAAATGTCTACCATTTCCTTCTGCACTCCCCATTGAGTTATATCCTCGTGGATGACGGTTGTTTCCGTTCCCTCCCTACACACATAACGGGATGGGTTTTCCCTATTGAGTTCCTTCCTCATTAGGATGAGTCTTGATTCAGTTTGCCTTTTTGGATCGATCCTAAATTGGCTTCCCATTGGCTGTCTCTTGTGCTTCCCTGTGGTATAAATGAATAGTTGCTCACTAACTGGAACTCATTCATCTTATCCTCAGCAGAATTTGTTGGCTTCTACCTAATAACCGATAGTTGTAAGTCCTATCTTTACGGTCTTCTATCTACTACCCGGTAATTGTAAATCCTATTTTTCTCCCATTCTGTTCCTCAGCAGATTGTTGTGGTCTTCTACCTACTAACCGGTAGATGTGAATCCTCTTTTCTCCCCTTTGTGGAGTCAACCCTTGTGCTCATCCTAGTCGATGACGGTTACTTTTCCGTGGTTTTCTACCTACGAACCGGTAGATGTAATCCCCTCTTTGCGGTTATCATTATCCAGTTTTCGGTATCGATAGTCCTTTTCCCTTTTGGGTATTTGCTTTGATTAAGCAATTTATACCCAATGGGTCTTCCCCTTCCTTTTGGATAATTGCTCCGGGTAAGCCTTTTTATCCTCAGTGGGTCCTATTTCAGTTACCGTTTGCCGGTATTGTTTATGGTTTCCCCTTTTGATTAGTCATCTTTGCATACTTAGTCTGGTATCCCGATGCCTTTCTTTTCGGTTGATTTATCCTTTGACAACCTACAACCCGGTTATGGATAATCTTCCATGCGAGAGTATTATCTACGTTTTGACGGCTATAGATAGTACATCTCATGCACTCTTCGGTCAAAGCCCTTCGTGTTTCCCCAGTCGAGTAAGATTCGTTGTCCCTTTGCGGAATCGAATATTCATTCTACCCCAATTGTTTGGATAGTTGCCTTGTTCGCGCAATTTATCCCCAGTGAGTCATCTCTCGTCTACCCTGTTGTTGTTGGTAACGATTGTTTCTCTTTTCGGTCAATTTATCCTTTGACAACCTACAACCCGGTTATGGATAATCTTCCATGCGAGTGTATTATCTACGTTTTGACTGCTATAGATAATATGTCTCATGCGCTCTTCAGTCGAAGTCTCGTCCTTCCAGTTGAGTAAGATTTGTATTCCTTGTGGAATCGAATATCCATCCTTTAACAAGTTTGCTTTCGCTCTCTTCAGGATGATGAGTGTTTTGGAATACACACCAATTCACGATTTCGGTCGATTTATCCTTTGACAACCTACAACCCGGTTATGGATAATCTTCCATGCGAGTATATTATCTATGTTTTGACGGCTATAGATAATATATCTCATGCACTATTTGGTTGAACCCTTTGTCTGTTTCCCCAACTGAGTAAGATTCGCATTCCTTATGGAGTCGAGTGTCCATCCTTTAACAAGACTGCTTTCGCTCTCTTCAGGATGATGAGTGTTTTGGAACACAAACCAATTCACGATTTCGGTCGGTCACCTGTTACATGCCTACAACCCGGTATCCTTGGTGTTCCTTCCTGTCTGCTCCCTATTGTGACCTTGGTCCCCCGTGGAGTCAGATTTTCCTGAGTCGAAATATGTCTCTTCAGGTTTTCCTCCGATGTTTTGGTTGATTGATATATCTCACCCGTACACCGGTCTTTGATATTCATTCTCCCCGAGCTTGTTACCTACGAACCGGTAACACCTCACCCCTTTTCTTTCTCCCATTCGTCCGTTGACGATTGGTTGAGTTTTCCCATTCATCCGTTGACGTATGGTTTGAGTCTTCCCAGTTCATCCGTTGATGTCTGGTCACCTCTCCGTTGGTATCGATAAACGTCGAGCATCTCCCATCCGTCCGTTGACGTATGGTTTGAGTCTTCCCAGTTCATCCGTTGATGTCTGGTCACCTCTCCGTTGGTGTCGATAAACGTCGAGCTTCTCCCGTTCGTCCGTTGACGTTTGGTTGAGTCCTTTCCCATTCATTTGTTGATGTCTGGTCACCTCTCCGTTGGTGTCGGTAAACGTTGAGTTTTTCCTATTCGTCCGTTGACGTCTAGTTATACCTTTTTCCATTCATCCGTTGATGTCTGGTCACCTCTCCGTTGGTGTCGGTAAACGTCGAGTTTTTCCCATTCGTCCGTTGACGTATGGTTGTATCTTTTCGTTCTCCCAGTTCATCCGTTGATGTCTGGTCACCTCTCTGTTGGTGTCGATAAACGTCGAGCTTCTCCCATCCGTCCGTTGACGTATGGTTTGAGTCTTCCCAGTTCATCCGTTGATGTCTGGTCACCTCTCCGTTGGTGTCGATAAACGTCGAGCTTCTCCCATCCGTCCGTTGACGTATGGTTTGAGTCTTCCCAGTTCATCCGTTGATGTCTGGTCACCTCTCCGTTGGTGTCGATAAACGTCGAGTTTCTCCCGTTCGTCCGTTGACGTTTGGTTGAGTCCTTTCCCATTCATTCGTTGATGTCTGGTCACCTCTCCGTTGGTGTCGGTAAACGTTGAGTTTTTCCTATTCATCCGTTGACGTCTAGTTGTACCTTTTTCCATTCATCCGTTGATGTCTGGTCACCTCTCCGTTGGTGTCGGTAAACGTTGAGTTTTTCCCGTTCGTCCATTGACGTCTGGCTGTATCTTTTCATTGATAAAAAATCAAAATCCTCGAGGGAGTCGTTGGTAAACGTCTTGTCTGGTCCAGTGATGAGATATCAGATCCCATTGGAAGCTGCCATTGGTGAACATTCCTTTATTTGATTCATCCCGCAGAGTGCAAATTTCTACGGTTCTTTGGTATTCAATCCCTGTGTACCTTGAAGGTCTAACAATCGTTGCTCTCATCCGTTCAGGTTCCTAGTTGATTGAATAGGGCCAGCTGTAGCACCTCAAATTTGCACCTCCCATTTGTACATTCATTTCATTGTTAGGTCATTAACATTGCATTCACATTGCATAGTCCATTGCATATCATCAGGCAAGACTGACATCAGGAGAAGTCATCTGTGCAAGAGAGCAAAGCATTCCATGAGATAAAGGCCCTATGGTTGTTCTAGAGGGTTTGTATGAATCAAGGATCATTTTGAAGCAACTTGACCAAAGGCTAGAGGCTCAAAGTCCACAGTGCATGACCAGGTCATCTGAGGCCCATAAAAGTCAACTGCAAGTCCACTGAGGGCTAGGAGGTGGAAAAATGGTTTGAGATACTTCATTAATGTCTAAAAGAGGTTTATTCAACATGTCAAACATCTACCTTGAAGATTTTGAAGCCAGATCAAAAGTTTCCAAAAATGGAAAGTGACCTGTAATTTTAAGTTTCCAAAAATGGCAAGTTTTTGGACCAACTTCAACTCAACTTTCCAACATCAAAGAAGCTTCAAATGAAATTTTGTCCAACATGAAAGTTGAAGATCTTTCTCTCCCATTTCCAAAAAGTCCAAGATCATGAATTTCTAATGAATGGTTAAGGAGTTATGATCAAATCATTGCAAAGTGTGCTTGAAACTTCAAATGGCCATATCTTTTGAACCAAGGCTCCAATTTGAGTGCTCCTTTTTGCACATTTCTCCTCATGACATGAATTTTCCAAATACCTCATCACATGGCATGAAATTTGGACATATGATCACTTGCTTATTCATGAAGTTTTTGAAGGAAATTTGCCAAAATCAAAATTGGTTGATCACATGCATGTAATTCCAATTCCAATGTATGCATGGAGTAATTTTGAGTGGATTTGGGCCAGCTTGGTGTACTGTTCACGTGTGCATCTCATGCATGAGGTGAAAATGCAAATTTATGCATGCACCTTATACTCCCTTAATCTCAATTAAACATGGCTTAAGCTTAATTTCAGATTCATTAGCAAGGCATATAAAAGCTTAATCACAACTGCATTGATCACAATACACAAGTTCAGATCTAGAAATCCATATTTGCTCTCAATTTTCCTCTTGCTCGATTTTCACAATTCCTCACACAAACCTCATTTCTCTTGGTAAATTCATGATCATGGAGTGGTTTTGAGTGAGATTGAACGTGCCATTGGTGATTTTCTGCTCAGAATCAAACAGTTGAAGCTCATGAAGTTGAAGATGGAAGTTCAAAATTAAGCTAGATCTACACGTGTTTGAGCTTCAATTTCTTCATCCATCATCTCTACAAGCATTCTGGAATTGATCTGGATCATTTGGAGCTTTGAAACGTGCAAAACAAGAACCTGCTCTTCAAGAGGTAGGATTTTCGACCTTCACAATTCTCCAATTCATGTACATATTTGTGTAGATCTTGTGTTGTTGATCATTCTGGTAGAAAAATCAATTGAAATGGTGTAGTATTCATTGAGTTATGCGCGTTTGAAGTTTGAGATGCAAAAATGTTCTTGCTCGATTCTCCTTTGTTATGTGGATTTAGGTTTAGATGTTGATTGATCCGTGTTCTACATTGCAAGATCTTGTTAATGATATAATTTTTGTTGAATTCTGGACATTTCTGGAATTTCTGGAAATTGGCGTATGAATCTTCATCTTCTTCATGATGAAGATGATGAATGTTCATGTTAGCGACGGAGTTTTGCAGGCTAGCGACGAACTAGCGTCCAAATCTGGGCGAGCTTAGGGTTTTGTGTGAAACGGTGTCGTTTGGCATTAGCGCGCGCTCATTTCAAATGCATACAGGGATCGATTCCCAGCGAGCGCAATATTCAAATGTGTTCAGCATTTTCATGTTTCCCTCCTCTTTTGCCATGCTTGATCATGTTTGATTTTTATTTTTTATGTCAACTTCTAAAATTCATAACTAATTGAAAAATGGCTCAAATCACTCCCAATTTTTTGCATAATGATCCTCTGTTTGTCTATTATTTTTTTATGATAATTTCAAAAGTTGTGCATGGCTGGAATTTTATTTGTTCTAGGTTGATTGAACATAGGTGCTTGTATGACCTTGCCTTGCTCTTTCTATCATGAAATGCTTGATTTTAATCCAATGGACATGAAATTTTACATGCTGATTCTAGACACGTTAATGGATGTTTTAGGCTTGGTTTGGTATTTTTCTCATATGCCATTTCTGTTTGATGGACATGTTTGCATGGTGTGACAATTTGTGTCACACATTTGGTTGTCTAACTTGTGCAATTTGATTTTCATGCCAAATGACCTCTAATGCTTCTTTTGTGATGATCATGTTAGATGTGTTGAATGCTCATGAATTTTTCCAGAATTATTTGAATCATTTCTGTTTTGATTGGGAATTTGCATTCATAATGATTAAATGTGTGCCTTGAATTGGTCATTGACTTCTCTTGCCTATTACATGAACTTGCATGATGATTTTGGTTTGGTCCTTTTTAGGACTTGTTCTTGATTGATTAAATATGATCTATGTTGAATATCAAGTTCTGTTTTGGGTTTTTGATCCCCTTTTGACCCTAGGCTTTGACCTAGTGGTTTGTTACTTACCTTTGAGTTGTGAATTTCAGGTTCAAGTATGCATCTCCATGATTGATGTTGCTCCTTCAATTGAGCTTGATCATTTGTTGTTGTTGGCTAACATTTGTTGTTTTGTAGGCCTTGAGGATGGTTCACTTGTGTTTATGGCTTATGTGTTGCATATTGGGTTGTCTATTTGATATTGACTGTTGACTATTGTCTGGATTTTGTACTGATTGGTTTAGCTGTTTCCACAGGTACCTAAGTTGCTTTAAGTTCATTTGAACTTTGCTTTGCTTGCTTGTGGTTGGCATACCACTTAGGTAATGACCTCTGACTTCATGTAGTCTGGAAGACCTGTCATGTTATGTTGGCAGGCACCTGTCTGAAGCCCTCCTTAAGAGGCAATGTTTTTGTTTGTTTAAATTTTGTGCCAGGCAGGTTAAGTCCTCTTAAGAGGCAATTGGCAGATACAAGGGATGTGCAATCCATCCCATGCTATTCAGTTGTGTCATTCACTTTGCTCACACCATGTGTTGATGCAATTTGAATAAGAACCCAAGATCTTGTTGTGTCAGTCATGTGGAGAAGAGTTCCTTCATTCTTAACTCCCACACTTTCTATTTGAGTCAAGCTCTCCCAGGCCAGGGATAAGAGCTATGAGGCATAACCCTCATCTCCATTTCATCTGCTTCACCCTAACTCTCAATGTTAGGGTTAAGAGCTAAAAACACCCCATTCCAGTTGGCTTGTTTCTACAGCCTAGCCTTGTATGAGCCACTTGTTTGCATACAGTGTGTGTGCTTGCTCTCTTGTGCTTGTGTTTGTTTGTGTGCTGTTTAGGCTAGATTGCTTCCTGTGCAAGTTAGGATAAAGACCTCAACATAGGGATCGTATGCATGACAACTTCTAGGCTCGAGTCGTAGTCTCCCTAGTAGATTGTTATCTCCCTTGTCTCTGGTTTGGTTAGAAGTTCTTTCCCTGTTTAGGAGTCTGACATAAGTCCAGCGATTGGCATTCGGTTTCCATGTTTGCCTGTTTGTGTGGAGTCTGACGTAAGCCCAGCGATTGGCAGTCGGTTTCCTGTGTGGGTTTTGTTTGGCGTGCGTTAGCCGAGCTACGAGTGCTCTGATTCTTCTCTGGTTAGAGAAGATACGTATGCATAGGATGCGACATCCTAGCGAGCACGTTTCCCGTTCCCCCGAACTATGTCGACTCTGATGTCTGTGTCTGACAGACTATGTAGGCCCAGGATGTGATATCCTGCCGAGTCCCTTTCCTCCGTTTTTCCTCTGTGTTTCTATTCCAGTGTGCAGTGTTTGAGCAGTTTTTAACAACCTTTCTTCTATTCTTTCTGAGTGTGGATCCCGTCGAGTACGACGAATGCGTAGGGGTGCTAATACATTCCCTTCGCATAACCGACTCCTGATCCCATCGATCTCTGGTCGCGAGACCATTCCTTTCCAGGTTTACTTCGAGCGTTTCCTTTCCCTCATTTGGGATAAATAACGCACGGTGGCGGCTCTGTTGTTTCTTTTTCCCGCCAGTTTTTTCGCGTAATGCGACAATAGCTCGCTGGATATTCCACTTTGCTTGTAGGATACCATTTGGGAGCTTTATTCTGATTGCCTTGTTGGCACATTTACTTTATACATGTTTGTTTTGTATGTGTTCGTATCCCCGCAGGTAGCGCGGTTCCTTCGTCAAGGACTGCCTTTTTGCATGAGCATCCCAAACCCTAACCCTTCATTGATTTTTCTTCTCCTAAACACACGTTTACTCCTTCTACTACAGGTGAGTAAGTCTCCAAAGGTCGAGCATCCGGTAGATTGCGTAGTAACGTCGTTCGTCCAAAACCCAATCCATAACCCCGTAGTTAGCCGAACTACGGCTTGCTCTGATTCTCATTCCAGATGAGATACGTAGGCATAAGACGCGATGTCTTAGCGAGCACACACACCCCCTCCCCCAACCCATAGGTCAGCCGAGCTACGAAGACTCTGATTCTCATATTCAGATGAGATACGTATGCAGTGGATGCGACATCCGCGCGAGTCATTTTCATTTAACCCCTTTTTTAGTAAACATCACAAGATAAACTCACACCCTTTAGACAAGAACTACAAAAGTGGATCCCGTAGAGTACTACGGATGCGTAGGGGTGCTAATACCTTCCCTTCGCATAACCGACTCCCGAACCCAAGATTTGGTTGCGAGACCTTGTCTTTTCCTTTCCTCTTTTCAGGTTTACTTCGAGCGTTTCCTTTCCCTCCTTTGGGATAAATAACGCACGGTGGCGACTCTTCTGTCATTTTCTTTCGCCGGTTGTTTTTCGCACACTGTATTTTTCAAGTTGCGACACTCATAAGTGTAGGAAGAACTATAGTCACTTCCCTTTTAGACCTTTCTTTCTCCTTCATTCTTGAGCGCTTACTTCTTTCCTTCTCAGAACATTCACCTTCGTGTTCCTGAGATTATTATCGCGACATGGATAAAAAATTGCAAAAAATGTGAGAAAGAAATTGGTGAACTTGTCGTCTCCGCGAGAAGGTTCCATATATTCCTCCATTGTGTATGTTTTTACCAAAGAGGGGAGTCTGGATAAGGCTTTCTGCAAAGTGGGGGCATCATTGCTTTAGGGTCTCACTATCCCTTGTGAAGATGACATAATATGCAGTGAGTATGACAATTGTACCATACCTCTGTATGAGTATCTCTTCTCAACCTTGGATGTTTGTTTTCCTATCACCATTTTTGAGGTAGGTGTTTTCAACTACTTGATCATGGCCTCTTCTCAAGTTCATCCATCGAGTTAGGCATACGTAAAAGCCTACCAGTACCGGTGTGAACATCTGAAGGGAAACCCTTATGTCATATTATTCTTTCATCTCTTTCGTTATAGCCAGGGTACTTTGTTCCAACCAAGAGAACATGGATTAGTCTATTTGGTGCCGATAATACAAATTTTTGAAGACTTTTCTGGCTTACCGCCCTTCGTATACTGATTTTCTTTGGTCACTCCTCTTCACACATAGGTTCATACGACCATTTGTAAGGTCGAGCCATGGGTTGCGGGTAAGTGCAAATATTTATTTCCTCATTGTTTGTCGGTGAAGCATTTTCTCCTAGAGAGCGACACATACGTTTACGTAGAAGGGGATTTTTCTATTGAGGATTCTTACCAAAAGAAGAAACGGTTGGAATTTGTTAACCGCTTGGGTTATCTCGAAGGTGTAGTTCCATCGTCTGAGGCCGGTAAAAAATGTTTGGAGCGTCTAATAGACGTTTCCTCGTTGTTAGGAGCTCACTCACTTAAGCATTGTTGAGTTGCCTTTGGTAAGTTTGAAATTTCCTTTATGCCTTTATTACTGGTTTTCTCCCTCTTTGGGTGTGTATTTGATAAAATAATCGTGTTTTCTGTGCAAATATAATATGGGACAAAGCGAGGGTCCGTGCCCTGGAGCGGGGAATATAACTGTAAGACCCCAATTTTAACCCTAAGATCCCTCATGCTATCTCATCATATGCATTGACTTTGGGATCACACCTTGACATCCTCCTTACCCCTCCTTCATTGGATTTGCATTTGGAGAGATCACCAAGCACATTTGATTATATCATACTTTGTTTTTCATTATTTACTAACCAAAATACCAAAAATATGTCTATGTATAGTTTGTTGCTTTTGTCGGTAGTGTGTGTGCTTACCTATGCTTCATCAAGCTCATATCTAGGGTTTGAGACCCTCAATGTAAGGAGACTAATCAATAGATGGTTAAATTGACTCTAGACATCATATAAGGGTCCCCATGATCTTCACTTATCATTTTGATCAAGAAATCATCAAGATTTTGAAGCTTGTTTCCCTTGGAAGCCCTAATTCATATGGGTATCTTGTGTGACATCCTCAATAAGTTTCTTCATCACTTGATCAAATATTTCAAGGTATAATTCATATTACATCATATTACACATATATGATCCTCCATGAGTCCCAAATATCAAGAGAATGTCAAGTTTGCAAGATGGTTCATGGTGGTTGACCAGAGAAAGTCAACTAATCAAAACTGGGGTTCCCTAGATCCTATCTCCTACAATTTTTATCATATGAAAATTATTCAAAGAGAAACTCTACTACTTATGACATTCCAAACAACTTTAATGTTTAAGTTAAGATCTAGTTTTGCTTGGAAAGTTATTTTTTATGGTGAAAGATTATAGGTCATTTTGTCTGAACCCTAGTTAAGAGGTCAACTTCCAAGGACCATAAACTGCACAATTTTTATGAGATGAAAGCCATTAAAGTTCCATGATCAAATTAAAGATATCCTATCCAACTTTTATGTTTAGAATAAGTTCAAATTCAACTTGCAAATGCATGTGCCAAGAGAAAACATTATAGGTCATTTTGGGCTATTACCATTGAACAAGTTGATTTTCCTCAACTTCTAAAATGCATAACGCCTTCATGCCAAATCCAAATAAGGTCAAATTTATGACCAAGTTGAATAGGTTTGAAAGAATTACAACTTTTATGAAGGAATGTTTTCCATTTGCAGCCCATAGCAAAAGTTATTCAAGGTGGAAGAAGTGAATATTTGACTTGGTACTTAGAAAATTTTCAAATACTTTTAATTTTCCAAACTTCCACCTCAAAATTCATCATGATATAAGCTTCAAATGGAAGAGCGTTCAACATTAAAGTTGTTCCCCTTTATCTCACCTTTCCAAAAAGTCTAAGATCATCTCATTTGGCCTAGAAATGAAGGACTTGCGCATGGGTTCTTTTCAAAGGTTCATTTGGATGGATTTCACATACACTTTCCAATCTCCATTGCATGACCACATGACATGATTTCAGTATTGCACATTGTTGTTTTTGGACCTGAATGCATCACTTGATGAGCCTATCACACGCCATACAAGCATGCAAAGTAAATTTCTAAATTTGGCAAATTTTGGAAGTGTGTGGAAATGAATCACGTTGCATATAAATACAACCCCATTGGCTCAGAATTGAGGACCTCATGTCCAAGCTTTGAACATGCAATCCAAACCCTCACCATTAAAGGATAATCTTGAAGGTTTTCATTTTAAAATCGAGCTTTAAATCTCATTCTGTTTTGAGATTGAAACTCCAAGAGTCTAAGCTTTTCTTTGATCCAATACACCTCCTACAAGTTTCTGAAGCCAAGCTAAGGACAATTAGAAGCAAGATCAAGCAAGGTTAAAACACATTCGAAGGTGATTTTCCAGAATTTTCAATTCTTCAATTCTCTCTCGATTCTTCCATATTCTTTGTGGTTTTTGGTTGGCTGAAGTCCTACCAATGTAGGCAACAAGATTGAGTTGCTTTGAGGTTAAATCGAAGCAACTCAGTTCATGATCCTCAAAATTCAAATCTCTGTATCTTTTTATATACTTGGAATTAGAGAAAATAGAGGCCATATTCGTGATCCTGAGCATTTTCTCTTTGAAATAGTATTCTTATTTTTCATTTTTATTTGAAATGAAGTTGGACCAGTCCGGTGGAGGTCACCGGGGAAGATGACCGAAGCCCTAGTTCTGGTGGTGTGTTGTCACACTTCCTGGTCATCTGATCAAGTTGAAATATTTTAATCTTAGACCTTGGTTCTGATTACCACGCATGTGACACATTGACTGAGGCACACCATGGAATGCACACGCTTGGCCTTCAGATCTGCCACCTCAATTAATGAGGGAGATCTGATGGCCCTTGTTTTTTTTTTATTTTATGATTTTTCATTTAATTGCTTTATTTTGTTTAATTCATAATAATTTCATTTTTAATCCAAAAAGTATGTGACTTTCACCAAAAATCTTTAAATATTTTTCTATTTCATTTTCTAAATTAAAATTATTTTTTTGGATTAATTTTGATATTTTTCATGAATTAAATGTTTTTGTGCATATTTTTAATTGTTTAAAAATACTTCTGACTTTTCAAAAATCATGAAATTTTTTGTCTAAGGTCCTTTGACCTTGTTTGACCTACGATAAATCTATTGGTCATTTATTTGGTATTTTGAAGAGATTTTAGGTTTTGACCAAATTAAAATGTATTATAATGCATTTTAAATTGATTTTTAATTAATTAAACGTGTAAAAATTATGTTGAGCCATTTTTATGGTCTTGTGATGTTTTACTATATGTTTGGGCCTTTGTCAAGGTTGATTTGACTTTTGTTGGATTAAAATAATTGGATTTAGGGGATTGATGAAATGTATATTTCATCTCCCAAAATGAATGAAAGATTTTAATTTGATAGAATTCCTCCCATGACCAATTTGTGTTTCTCTCATTCCCATCCCCTTTCATCTTCATCCCTATTCTTTTCCATTACTTCATTTGACCAATGAAATCTCTAATGTCTTAAGGCTAATTGGTTCATCAATGGCCTTGTGTCAGATGAACCGATACAAGTCTGACTGAGATAGGTACATCCCTCTTGATCTTTTCTTTTAATGTATGGTATATTTTAGGAGTTTGGTTCATTATATTAAATCTCTAACATGTATTTACACCTAAATTTTTATTGCCTGACCTCAGATAGTTGTGACTTCTACATAAGTCCCATTACGATTGCTTAACATAGAGCTAAATTTGACCCTAAAGGCATAGCATTCTAGTAAGTGAGATTGTAATTCTCCCATCCTTCATGGTATTATGTGGAAACTTGACCTTTTTTCCTTCCTATGGAAGATATCTTAGTTTAAGGATCCATGCTTGTGAATGGATGGTTGAGTATTCTCCAAAGAATGACTTAATCAATTAAAAAAAATATCACTAACACTTGACAAACCTTTGACTAACGTTTGACTAACTCTTATTAATATTACTTTACTTTCAAGTCATTTACTTTATGCAATTTAAATGTCAGTCATTTACCATTCATTGTCATTTACATTTTATTTAACTTGTTTATGTTTATGCCATTTTTACTTTGCTCATTTGAGTCATATATTGTGATTGTGTATATTGTTTGTGCATTTTGATTTTGTTTGTGGTCTTAGGACCTTAAAAACACTTAATAAACAACAAAAACCCTAAAAAATATTTGGTGGACTGTTGATCTTGATCTGAACTTTTGGATTTAGGATTAGGCAGCATTCTCTGTGCAAAAAGGACTTGGCCAATGCCAACATTTTGAGATCAAGTTATTATAAACTGAGCCTTCATCTGATACAAGCCTTGGAATCTGTTTGAATTCATCTGCTACTTTGTCTTAGTTCTATTTGTTATTTTGACCTTGTGGCTGATGCTTTGCTTTGAGTTAATCAAGGAATATTTCATCTGGTACATGAGAAGACAAAGAAGGTTGCTAGCTATGGGGTTTGGTTGCTTGGATGTGGCTATCTTTATTTGATGCATTGATCTTCATGATTTCTGGATATTTCTTATTACTAATTGCTTGTTGATTATTGCTTGATTCAAAGTCCAAAGGGAAAGTGGGTTTTCTATGTGACATTCTTGTCTGTTGGGTTGCATCCCATTGGTTAGATCTTTTCAACTCTTAACTTTTAATTTTATGCTTAGGAAAACCTCTTCATCTTCTCACACTTCTTAAATTTCAAAATCTCTCCCCCCTTTCAAAAACTTTCTTTACTTGTGATTTCAAACGTAGACCTTATCTCACGTAGAAACTTTGGCCTTATGCCATTGAATTTTTGAAATTCTTTTTCTTAAATCAAACTTGTAAATAAACTTAATCATATTGACTCAAAATTTCAAAAGACAAAAAGAACTAACAACTCCATTTAAATCTTTGTCCCTTTGTTCCCTTCTCAATTAATTTTTTTTAAAAGAAATTCACTAACATTTAAATTTTTACCATGAACTACGAGGTTTTGATCCCTCATTTTTATGTTGGTACGTAGGCACAAGTCCGAAGGTCTTGTCAAAACAAAAATATAATCAATGAATTCTTTTCACATCCCCATACTATATTTTTTCTCAAATATCTTTTTATACCAAAAGCACATACACACATAAAAAAAGGGCTCCCTAGGAGAGCCTAATACCCTTTGGGTGTTAATACCTTCCCTCTGTGTAACCAACCCCCTTACCTGTAATCTCTAGCATTTTATTAGTTTTGATTTGAAAACTTCTTATCTTTGGGTTTTGTTCGTACTTTTCCCTTTTCGTTTGAAAACAATAAAAGCGCGGTGCGCGACTCTGGTTTTATTGACGTTAAACTTATCCATAGTTTGATGGTCATGAACTTACCGATGAAATAACCACCCGATGTGGCTGTAGGTTCTTCTCCCTCTATAAATCCTCCTCGGAATTCCTCCTTTTTCACTACTCCTCTGAGTTTGCTGATGGATCCTGGGTCTCATCCCGGTCCTTCTGGTGTACTCCTAGATTCGGTCTTTGATGATGATTGAGCGTTTTCACCAATATCTTTGGGAAAATCTCTAAAGGAGGAGTTGTATGGTCTGGCACGGTCTTTTAAGCCGAATTTTACTCTAGGTGGATATGGGAACTGGGAAGTCCTTTGGACGGACCAGGCGTGTAATGAAAAGTGTAAATTGGAGAGGAGAATTAACCGTTTGACTTCCTAGTAGGATACATATTTAAGTTGCAAAAAATGTATACCTTTTTGCAAGAGGTAAACAAAGTCTTAGCTCCATTCAATTTTCCTGGTTCCGTGGGTAGTCAGGTGATGCATTTAATGAGAATGATAGAAGGAAAGACTAAGGCTCTTAATTCTGTCCTTAAGGAGTTGGAGTTCCTTCTCATAAAAAAACGTTTTTCAGAACCAAAACTTGAAAGAATGTGCTTATCTGAGCCTTGGGGAAGTTACATGGTCTTTTGAGAATGTGTTGCAACAGGTGGAATATTTTCACTGCCCACTGATTATTTTGAGGGAGAAAATCCGCCCAACATAGATACTCTTAGATGAGAGGATAATTTCCATTCTCGAATAGCCTCATGTTCTTTCCCCCGTTTGGGGGGGGGGGCTTTTGCGCCTCAGTTTGTAAGCGATACTTTGTTTTTATTTGCACCAATCACCTTTTGCATCATTGTGCTTTGGTTTTGCATTGTGCTCCTATAAAACATAACTTTTAGCCGAGGAGCGCCAAGATTTTCTTTTGAACCCTGTTGTCATACGCTGAACTGGACTTTTTGTGTTTTTTATCGCAATGTCGCGGTTAGCAAGAGTCGCCACCGACTTTTCTTTTATCCAATAAGGAAAGGTGGAAAAGAACAGGAAAGACCTTAATTTAGATTTTGGGTTCGGGAGGTACATTATACAAAGGGAAGGTGTTAGCACCCTTTGTATCCATGGTTATCCATGGGCTCTTAATTGCTCGATCACTTATATTATTTTTGTCTGAAAAAAAAAGTGTTTGTGAATTGTTTGGAAAATTGTTTTTGGAAAGAGAATTTAACTTTGTAATGATTCTTGTATGAATATATACAAAGTAGTTATCTCGTTTAGTTTTGGAAATTGTTTAGAAAAATATAACTCGGTAATGATTCTAGTATGAATATATACCAAGTGGTGATTTTCTAAAGATATTTTGAAAGGTGTGAGGTGTGAAAATTATTTTTAGATTGTGAGCCAACAATTAAGAGTTATACCGACCCAAGGTCTTTATGAGCATTTCCTATCCTTATGAGGGTAAAACTGTCCTTATTATTGAGAAATAAGTAGTTTTATCCTTTGGATGTTTAAGGGTCATCGTAGGGTCATCGATAGGTTATTGAAGGCAACAGTTACGAGGATATCTTAGCATTCGAAGGGACTATCATCTTTTAACCGTAGGCAACATCGGAGGGTCATCGAGGGACAAAGTTGTATATTCGAAGGCAACATCCGAGGGACTATAATTTATTTTATGATGATTTAACCGAAGGGTCTTTGCTAAGGGTATCCCCACGTTCGCGGGACATGACCGTAATATCGTAATCGTAAGGCAACAAAGAGAGGTCCAAGATCACTTATTCAAAGGCAAAGTTTTACAATTAATTATATAATTAGGATGAAACTCCACATTAAAATTATTAAAAATAATATATTAAAAAATTAATACATTAGAAATTAATACATTAAAAATTAATTTAGGGTGAAACTCCACAAGGGTATCCCACAAATAAAGTGGAATACCTAGCCAATAACCTTTTCCTGGGATATGTGAACCTTTACGAAACTCAAAAAAAAAGAAACATGTCAGAACACCAAATCAGGGTGCAATCGAAGATTACACCGGAGAAATATCACAACAATAAATAGGATAGGATGAATAATGCATGGCTATGATAAAACATAAAAAAAAACAGAATAGAAAAGTCAGCTACTGTCTCGTTCGCCTCTGCCTCGCCTAGCGAAGGCCAGGCGAATACTCGCCCCAGGCTCGCCTAGCGAGGTGCTAGCGAGCGGCCACGGATTTTGAATTTGAAAACAGCCCCACGTTAGGAACTTTGAATTTTATGGCATTTTATCACAGGAATAACATGATCAAACATTCAGGGTATTCAGGCATATTTAAATTCCCATACGAAAGCAAATTATATATCAACATTTAATCATGATGCATTATATATGTAGATATGGCCAATTGAAAGTATAAACAATAGAGATACGCAAACCTGTTTGCCAATTCAAGGTTGAAGGGATTGACCACTTGTAGTATCGGAATAAGTTAGGCAGCGGGAATTGGACGGCGATGGCTTCGGTGCAGATGGGCTGCCTTCAGGGTTTCTTTACTCTGAATTCTCCGGGTAGGCAGGGTTCCTATGCCAAAACTTCTATTCGTTCTTCTCTGTTCTCCTCCTCTTTTTTTTTCCAGTGAATCTCCCAGTGTAACTCCAAGTGTAACTCCAAGTGTAACTCCAAGTGTCACTCCCCTACTGAAACTTCAGTATTTATAGACTAATTTCGTGGGTAATGGGCTTGGAATGAGGGAGACCCAAGTCCAAAATAATTTGTTATATTTTATTTATTTATTTATTTTAATTATTTAATTAATTAATTAATTAATTAATTAATTAATTAAAAAAAAAATCTCTTTTTTTTTTTTTTTCGTTTTTCGTTTTCTTTTTTTTTTTTTTTTTTTTTTTTTTGGGCTCAGAATGAAGCCCGAAATTTTTGTTGTCTGTCAGCTTCGCTAGGCGAGCGCGTAGCGAACAGGCCAGTTTGGGCCATTTTCTGGATTGGGCCATCCGTGAGCTGGGCCTTTGTTTCTTCAAGATCAGTGTTATATATGAGTCGGAATGCCTTGCAAAATGTCTTGAAATATTAATGGGCAAATTTTGGGGTATGACAGCTGCCCCTGTTCAATATTCTTGGACCGAGAGAGTTAGAATGGTGTATACGCCATTCGTGGTCTGGAGGTGGAAGATTATTGAACACTAGAATGCCCCAAAAATTTGCACTTGAGAATCGACAGTTGGTCTTGATGGAGATGGGCTTAAAGATGCCATCCGGGAGGTTTGATGACGAAAGCTTCAGATCGCGCCGTATATTAGGCCAATTTGAAGACATGGGTGCCACACTGGGTCGTACGTTAGACCGTATAATGAGTCATCCATTAGGCTGCCGACTTCGCTGGGGAGTCGGAGTGTGTCATATGCTGTTGGGGATAAAGGATCAGAATGGACCATACGCTAGATCGTATCTGAGTTGCAGAATGAGCCGTACGTTAGGCTGAATCTGATGACGAAAGGGGTAGTCATACGTTAGACTACACTTCAGAAATGTACCGTATGTTAGGTAGGATCTGATGATGAAAGGGGTAGTCGTACGTTAGACTACACTTCAGAAATGTACCGTATGTTAGGTAGAATCTGAGGGGATGGACATCCGAACGGGTCGTACGTTAGACTGTCGCAGAATGAGTCGTCTGTTAGGCCGCATCTGAAAAAGAAAGTAGTCGTACGCTAGACTACACCCCTGAATGTACCGTACGCTAGGCAGCATCTGAGGATTTGAAGGTCCAAATGGGTCGTACGTTAGACCGCATTGGAGTTGCTGAAGAAGTCATATGTTGGGCTGAATCAGAATGAACCGTACGTTAGGCTGTATCTAATAACCTGTATATGTTGTACTTGCAATAAATGTCTGGGATGGGCTTAGAGATGCCATCGTTAGGAGGATATCGAAGTGTTGTCAGAATGAATGTTCCCATGAACTGTATTTGAAATATGTATCTGAATCTTGAATGTGATTGATAAAGGTGTCTGTCTGAATGAACCTTCTACTTTGACTATATCAGGAGGATAATTAACCTGCAAAGAAAAAGTTAGCTTCATGCTATGTCATGATGCATGAGATGTTTCGTGTTATGCTAAAATAAATGTGAATGTTGTATGCATGCGTATGCTGTGAAAGGATGTAATGAATGAGTTATGCGTATGAGAAGTTCTGCTTGGGGACTCTACTGGGGAAAATAAATCCCCATCTACTGATTTGAGACATTTGTGTCGATGACCCTTTCTCGGCTGGGGATGCTTGATTTCTGTCTGATGGTGGAAATATTCAACAGAGCCTGGCTGGGGATGGATGAGATGATCAATCTGTCTGGTGACGTCGACCTCTGTTGGGGAGTAACTGGCTGTGCCTGGGGATACTGCCATTTTCTGAGGAAAAAAAAAAACAGGCTTGCTGGGGAAGAGAATTGGTAGCGGATTCATTGGAAGCATGATTAGACCTTTTCCTTGATCCTGAAGTCGGGTAGTAATTGCTATTGCTATTCTATGCATGTATTTTTGGTAAACATCAGTCATATTCAAATGCACATATTAATTCAAATTAAATCAATGGACATTTACGCAACCAAAACAGAAAAGTAAAAACAAAAGCATCTTTTTTTGAAAGAGGGTTGTATTGATTTTGAAAGGAGGCCTATAAACAGGCAATTTGTGTACAAGGAGACAGAAATCCTAGTAAGAGGAAATTGTCGAAAACAAAGAGAAAGCTATGTGGAAGAAGTCCTATTGATTTTAAGCCTACTACTGTCATTATGTCTTCGAGCATCTCATCCCTTGCTGTCGGATAGAAGTGATTGGCTTGGTCAGTCCCTCGAACTTGGATGAAAGTTGACTGAGAACGGGACATAGTCATACGCTTTAATCCCTAATTTTTGCCTGGACCGCCTTTTCAGGTTTTCAGTCCACCAGGATACCCTTTTTTGCCCAAGCCGCCTTTTCAGGTTTTCGACTTGCCGGGTGTACATTTTTTTTATATATCCCTAATTTTTGCCCGAACCCTTTTGGTTCGCCGGGATGCCCTTACTTTTGCCTAGATACGTCGATCTAGCGGGTCTCTTTTATGCGTAGTATTTTTTAACTATGTCCGCGTTCACGGGATGTGGGAAGTCTTCACCATCCATTGTAGCGAGTATCATGGCTCCACCTGAGAATACCTTCTTAACTACAAATGGCCCTTCGTATGTGGGAGTCCATTTGCCTCTGGGGTCAGTTTGTGGTAGGATGATGCGTTTGATTACCAAGTCGCCAATTTGATACACTTGTCTCTTGACCTTTTTGTTGAATGCCCTGGTCATGCGCTTCTGATATATCTGCCCGTGACATACAGTCGCAAGTCTCTTCTCATCCATCAAATTTATCTGATCGAGTCGAGTCTGAATCCATTCGTCCTCGTCTAAGCCCGCCTCTTTCATGATCCTTAGAGAGGGAATCTGAACTTCCACTGGTAAAACGGCTTCCATTCCGTAGACTAAAGAGAAAGGAGTTGCCCCTGTCGAAGTTCGCACGGAAGTACGATAACCATGAAGAGCAAATGGTAACATCTCATGCCAGTCTTTGTATGTTACCGTCATCTTTTGTATAATCTTCTTAATATTCTTATTAGCCGCTTCTACAGCGCCGTTCATCTTTGGCCGGTACGGAGAAGAGTTATGGTGTTTTATTTTGAACTGCGTGCAGAGTTCAGTAATCATCTTGTTGTTCAAATTAGTGCCATTATCAGTGATAATCCTCTCAGGGACGCCGTATCGGCAGATGAGGCTGTTCTTGATGAATCGTGCCACCACATTCTTAGTAACAGAAGCAAATGAGGCTGCCTCCACCCACTTTGTGAAGTAATCAATAGCAACAAGGATGAAACGATGTCCATTAGAGGCGGTAGGTTTAATTTCGCCAATCACATCAATGCCCCACATTGCAAAGGGCCACGGCGCGGTCAACACGTTTAATGGAGCAGGAGGCACATGTACTTTATCCGCATAGATCTGGCACTTATGACAAGTTCTGGAGTGATGGTGGCAATCAGTTTCCATGGTAGACCAATAATACCCTGACCTCAGAATCTTCTTGGCCATTGTATGTCCACTAGAATGAGTCCCAAAGATACCGTCGTGCATGTCTTCCATAATCTTCTCTGATTCCTTTCTATCCACACAGCGAAGCAAAGTCGAATCATGGTTACGTTTGTACAATATTCCATTACTCAAAAAGAATTTAGCGGAGAACTTCCTCAGAAATTTCCTGTCATTGATGGATGTCCCTTCAGGGTATTCTTGAGCTTCTAAATATCTTTTTATCTCGTGGTACCAAGGCTTCTCTTCTACTTCATCAGCGTTAAGTTCATAACAATATGCTGGTTCGTCTAGTCGTTCAATGGTAATCCGGGGAGCTTCATTGTCCCATCTGACTCTGAACATAGATGACATGGTAGCTAATGCGTCTGCCAACTGGTTCTCCTCTCGTGGAATATGTTCGAATGTGATCTCTTCAAAGTATGGGATTAATGTCAACACCCGTTCTCGATAAGGGATGAGATTCGGATGTTTAGTGTCCCATTCTCCTTTGACCTGACTGATTACCAAGGCTGAGTCTCCGTACACCTTCAAGAACTTGATTCTTAGGTCTATAGCAGCTCTGAGTCCCAAAATACACGCTTCATACTCAGCCATATTGTTGGTGCACTCAAAACATAGTCTAGCGGTGAAAGGCGTATGGCCACCCTTGGGGGAAATGATCACGACGCCAATACCGTTGCCCAATGCGTTAGACGATCCATCAAAAACCATAGTCCATCGGGATCCCACTTCAGGTCCTTCCTCTGGTCCAGGTTCTTCATAATCAGTAACAAGCATGACATCCTCATCTGGGAACTCAAAATTCATAGACTGATAATCATTCACTGCCTGATGAGCCAAATGATCAGCTAGCACGCTTCCTTTGATTGCTTTTTGGGTGGTATACTGGATATCATACTCTGTTAAAATCATCTGCCATCTTGCTATTCTTCCGGAGAGGGCGGGTTTCTCAAATATGTATTTGATAGGATCCATCTTAGAAATCAACAAAGTGGTGTGATTCAACATATACTGTCTTAGTCGGCGAGCAGCCCAGGCCAAAGCACAGCAAGTTTTCTCGAGCAGTGAGTATCTTGTTTCACAGTCGGTAAACTTTTTGCTAAGGTAGTATATGGCATGCTCTTTTCGACCAGACTCGTCATGTTGCCCCAACACGCACCCCATTGAGTTTTCTAAAACGGTCAAATACATGATTAGAGGTCTTCCCTCAACTGGTGGTACCAGAATCGGAGGTTCTTGGAGGTACTTCTTGATTTTGTCGAAAGCTTCTTGACATTCATCATTCCATATCATCTCTTGATTTTTTCTCAGTAACTTGAAGATGGGTTTGCAAGTAGCGGTCAAATGGGAAATAAATCGGGCAATGTAATTCAAACGTCCCAAGAAACCTCTGACTTCTTTATCCGTACGGGGAACTGGCATCTCTTGAATAGCTCTCACCTTGGCTGGGTCAACCTCAATACCTTTACCACTGACAATAAAGCCCAAGAGTTTACCAGATCTTACTCCAAAGGTGCATTTGTTCGGGTTCAATCTCAACTTGTATTTCTTCAGCCTCTCAAACAGTTTGTATAAATGATCGAGATGTTCTTCTTCAGTATGAGATCTGGCTATCATGTCATCCACATACACTTCTATTTCGTGATGGATCATGTCATGGAACAAAACCACCATAGCACGCTGGTATGTTGCTCCTGCGTTCTTTAAACCGAATGGCATTACTTTATAACAGAAGGTGCCCCATTGCGTCACAAACGTAGTCTTCTCCATGTCCTCAGGTGCCATTTTGATCTGGTTATAACCCGAGAATCCATCCATGAAGGAGAATACCTTGTGTTGAGCGGTGTTGTCTACCAGAACATCAATGTGTGGCAGTGGGAAATCATCCTTGGGACTCGCTCTATTCAAATCTCTGTAATCCACACACATTCGCACCTTACCATCCTTCTTTGGCACTGGTACCACATTAGCAACCCATTGAGGATAAGAAGTAACCGCCAGAAAACCAGCATCGAATTGTTTCATGACTTCGGCCTTGATTTTCTCGGACATTTCAGGACGCATGCGACGAACCTTTTGCTTAACAGGACGACAATCTTCCTTCGTCGGCAAACGATGCACTACTATATCGGTATCCAGCCCTGGCATGTCTTCGTAAGACCAAGCAAAAATCTCCACATAGTCATGTAGCATTTGAATCAATCTTCTTTTGACACTGATTTCCAAGCCTGCTCCTATTTTGACTTCTCTCTTGTCCACCTCGGTACCCAGATTTACAGTCTCAACTGACTCCTCATGCGGCTGTATAGTCCTTTCTTCTTGTAGTAACATTCTGGCAAGTTCTTCAGGTACTTCACAATCTTCCTCACTTCCATCTTCGGCTCGGTAGATCGGATTTTCAAAGTCATAATGAACAGTAGTAGAACTATTATCATCAGGATCCAGAGTGGATAGGGATCTGCAATTCGTTACGTGCGTGTGTGTAAGAAAACATAGCTCGTTTGAAAGATAATAGGAAAGACAAAGAGCGCAATATTTGAATGCAAAACGTCCATTGATTTATTGAATATAAATATGCTTATGAAAATGACAAAACCCTTAACAAATTAGCTATTGTGCCTCGGGCATAGACACAATGCTTTAAGAAGTTTGATTGTAAAAGAAAATTAAAATTTGCAATTCTAGAATAAACAATAACAATTACTCCTGACTAAAGGAAATCGGGATAATGTCTTCAGTCTTCCAATTGTTGAGTCCGTCACCAATTGTTGGGAAAATCCAGCTATCCAAGTCGCAATCACTATCAGCATCTTCCATAGCATTAATCTGATTTTTGACTATCTTTCCAGAGTTAAACCCCAGGCCAGCTTTATCAGACTTGTACGGTACATTGATCAGTTGACCCCAACCAGCACGATCACCATTTTCAATCGCGGCTTGAGCATCTTTCAGAGAGATCATGACAGGGGGAGCACGAACAACCTTGGGCACAAGGGGAGTTGGCTTAAGGACAGGACTGGGTGGAGGAACCACTTCAAATGACTGAGAAGGAGTCTCAAAGAATTCACCATCCATCTCGACGTATTTGAAGGCTTGCACACTACTGACAATATACTCTTCTTCTCCACATACAGTGACAACCATGCCTGCTATTGGATACTTCAGCTTTTGATGAAGCGACGAAGCTACCGCACCTGCCCCATGGATCCAAGGGCGCCCCAACAAGCAGGAGTAGGCGGGACGAATGTCCATCACGTGAAAGGTAGTGTTGAAGACTTGAGGTCCTATCTTGATAGGGAGAACCACTTCACCATAGACAACACTCTTCGCACCATCGTAAGCACGCACCACAACATCACTAGGTTTCAGTTCAATGCCTTTGTAGTCAAATTTATCGAGTACAGCTTTCGGGAGCACATTCAAGGAAGAGCCGTTGTCGATCAACACGTGAGCCAGGGTGATCCCCTCACACTCGATGGAGATATGCAGAGCTTTATTGTGATTCTTTCCTGCTGGCGTCAGGTCAGCATCGGAAAAGCCTAGGCCATTGTCAACAGTCAAATTAGCAACATAATGTTCGAATTGATCGACGGATGTTTCTTGAGGCACATGAGCGGTCTTCAAGAATTTCATCAATGCATTGGCATGGGATTCAGAGGATAATAACAAGGACAACATTGAGATTTTAGACGGAGTATGCCCCAATTGTTCCACTACATCAAAATCGCTCTTACGGATGATTTTCAGCATCTCTTCCATTTCCTGTTTGGCAACATCTTCAGAAGTAACTTCGACCGATGTCTCTGACTGAGGAGGATTGACTGGTCTTTTTCCTCGAATTTCGGGAGCGGGAGGTGAGATTTCTGGGGAGTAGATCCTTCCACTTCGAGTAACTTTACTAGTCCCCACAATATCATTAGGATTAGCAGAACTACCAACTGCTTTATGCCATGGATGTAAACGTCGCCTCCATAGTTCCACGGAATAGCTTTGCTGGAGGAATATGGCACGGGGCCAGGTGCGGTAATAATCAGGGGAGCCACTTTGGGCTCAGCGGTAATCTTCACAGGCACTCTAGTAGCGGTAATCTTCACTGGAGCTTTGGACCTAGCAATCACATATACCTCTTCAATAGAGTTGTCCACCTTAGGAACCCTTTCAAATAGAATTGTACGATCATCCATCAGCCGTTGAATGCCGTTCTTCAACTTCAAACAATCATTGGGTCGGAGTACACAGAGATCGCAATCTTCAGCACAACCTGGAAATAAACCAGCTTGCAATAAATTCTTCTTAACGATCAGGAGAGGAGATGCTAAATCAGCAACGTCAGTAACGTGAGAATTGTCGTCCACAACATTAACATTCTGGTCATGATTAGGCATAGGTGCTGTGATGACATTGGGGGTCGCCGGAGGATCAAATTCAATTTCTCCAGCGTCGATCATATCCTGAATCTTGTTCTTCAACAACCAGCAATCATTCGTATCATGCCCGGGGCTATCGGAGTGATAGGCACACCTGGCGTTGGGATTATAACGAGGAGAAGTAGTGTTGGGATTTGCAGGAGGGCCTCTGAGGGTAATCAAATTGGCCTTTAACATACTCTGCAGTGCTTGGGTTAAAGTCATATTGATCTTGGTAAACTGTCTTCTCGACCTGTCTTGTCTGTGTTGGAAGTTCTGAGATGGCGGTGCGGCAATTGTAACTGCCCCAACAGTATGGTCACGATTCTTCTTGTTATGCTTCCTCTCACTGTACACAGCATTTGATTCACTCTTTCCCTGATAGGACTTTTTGGTGCTTGCAGAAGTAGCTGCCTGTATCTTTCCACTTCGAATGCCGCTTTCAACCCGTTCACCTGTCAAGATAAGTTCAGTGAAACCTGACGAGGAACTTCCCAGTAGATGGCTGTAGAATGGGCCAGTCAGTGTACCCATGAACATGTCCACTAACTCTCGATCAGTCATAGGGGGTTTGACTCTGCCAGCCAAATCTCTCCACTTTTGAGCATATTCTTTGAAACTTTCTTTAGAGCCCATAGTCATATTTTGTAGCTGTAGCCGAGTAGGCGCTAACTCAGAATTATACTGGTAGTGCTTGTAGAAAGCTGTTGCTAAATCAGTCCATGTGCGGATGTTAGAGCTCTCAAGCTGATAATACCACTCTAACTGTGTGCCAGACAGACTCTCTTGGAAGAAATGGATCCACAGTTTCTTATCAGTAGTGTGCGGCTGAATCTTTCTCACATAAGCCCTTAGATGCATCTGAGGACAAGAGGCACCATCATACTTAGTGAAAATGGGAACCTTGAATTTGCGGGGAATGACCACATCAGAGACCAGACCCAAGTTTTCGAAATCCAGACCGGGCACTTTCTGCCCCTCCATAGCTAGCATACGTTCTTCCAGCAACTTGTACTTATCATCCTTCGGAGAGTACTGTTCATGTTCATAATCTTCATCGTCGTCCTCAGAATTGACGAGATTAGGATTCTCATCTTCCGAATCATTCTCGGTCTCTTCTTCTGAATCCTTCGGAATTCTAATCTTGACTCCTGTAACCTGTCCCTTAAGCCTTCTCCCCGGGTTGATGTAACCCACAGGTTTCTGGTCCTTCTTCTTCTCCATCAAAAGAGCTTTCAGTTCTTCCTGCCCCTTAGATAAGCTCAGCATCATTTCCTGGAATTGAGCATTCTGGGCCTGGAGATCTTTGACAGTTTGTTCGAGAGCCATTGTTCAATCTGTTTGAATCTGCTGGAATCTGTTTGATTGGAAAATCGTGAGAACACTGATCCTTTAGAATACCTGTTATGCGATGCAATGCAATGTATGAAATGTTTTCAAGGACTTTCGGGATTTAACTTTGCATAAACTAACAAAAAGAGCTTTTTTTTCTTTTCTCTTTTGTTTTTGCTTTTGTTTTTGTTTTTTCTGTTTTTTTTTTAGCAGAGTTAAATCCCTAAATCCTTGAAATGGTTAGTACAATGCCATGATGTTATGATGTTATGTTGTTATGATGTCATGTTGTTAGATAAATGACAAGCACAAGCAAGTCACACAACAATCATTCCTAGGTTTTAAGGCTTGCGTGAGTTTCATAGGTAAATACCCTCCCCACTGAAGTTTGGTTGGTTCAACCTGTCTTAGAATAGTAACCGGGTTCTAGAAGGATCTCAAATCATTGACCTTTCCTTAAGTCCACTTCAGTGCAACACCAAGTGGTTGACCGAAGCTTCCCTAAAGTCCAATCTCAAAGAGTGTAGTATCGAGTCTCAACCAACTCCAGTCGGAACCGAAGCCAGTTATCTCACTACTTTCTAATGGCCAGGATGAGTCAATTAGGGTTCTAAAGGTCTGGTTAATGCTTTTATGACACCACGCGAATGCCAAATATTTCCTCAACTAACATGAGGAACATCAGGACATCCAAAGTGCCACATTAACCGTAGCCATCATTTTGACCATTCCAGTATACGCCGGACAGTCGCGATGATCTCTTGCTACTTACCTAAGGTACACTAGATCCGGGTGTAGGATCTTTCACTCAAGCATAACATACCCAAGCAATCCCTTAAAAATAAATCAGACAAATTGAATAAGTGATCTTGTTTTTAAGGTAACCTCTCTTTTTAAATATTTAGGGTCCCCAGCAAAGTCGCCAGTTCTGTCATACGGTGAACTGGACTTTTTGTGTTTTTTATTGCAATGTCGCGGTTAGCAAGAGTCGCCACCGACTTTTCTTTTATCCAATAAGGAAAGGTGGAAAAGAACAGGAAAGACCTTAATTTAGATTTTGGGTTCGGGAGGTACATTATACAAAGGGAAGGTGTTAGCACCCTTTGTATCCATGGTTATCCATGGGCTCTTAATTGCTCGATCACTTATATTATTTTTGTCTGAAAAAAAAGTGTTTGTGAATTGTTTGGAAAATTGTTTTTGGAAAGAGAATTTAACTTTGTAATGATTCTTGTATGAATATATACAAAGTAGTTATCTCGTTTAGTTTTGGAAATTGTTTAGAAAAATATAACTCGGTAATGATTCTAGTATGAATATATACCAAGTGGTGATTTTCTAAAGATATTTTGAAAGGTGTGAGGTGTGAAAATTGTTTTTAGATTGTGAGCCAACAATTAAGAGTTATACCGACCCAAGGTCTTTATGAGCATTTCCTATCCTTATGAGGGTAAAACTGTCCTTATTATTGAGAAATAAGTAGTTTTATCCTTTGGATGTTTAAGGGTCATCGTAGGGTCATCGATAGGTCATTGAAGGCAACAGTTACGAGGATATCTTAGCATTCGAAGGGACTATCATCTTTTAACCGTAGGCAACATCGGAGGGTCATCGAGGGACAAAGTTGTATATTCGAAGGCAACATCCGAGGGACTATAATTTATTTTATGATGATTTAACCGAAGGGTCTTTGCTAAGGGTATCCCCACGTTCGCGGGACATGACCGTAATATCGTAATCGTAAGGCAACAAAGAGAGGTCCAAGATCACTTATTCAAAGGCAAAGTTTTACAATTAATTATATAATTAGGATGAAACTCCACATTAAAATTATTAAAAATAATATATTAAAAAATTAATACATTAGAAATTAATACATTAAAAATTAATTTAGGGTGAAACTCCACAAGGGTATCCCACAAATAAAGTGGAATACCTAGCCAATAACCTTTTCCTGGGATATGTGAACCTTTACGAAACTCAAAAAAAAAAGAAACATGTCAGAACACCAAATCAGGGTGCAATCGAAGATTACACCGGAGAAATATCACAACAATAAATAGGATAGGATGAATAATGCATGGCTATGATAAAACATAAAAAAAAACAGAATAGAAAAGTCAGCTACTGTCTCGTTCGCCTCTGCCTCGCCTAGCGAAGGCCAGGCGAATACTCGCCCCAGGCTCGCCTAGCGAGGTGCTAGCGAGCGGCCACGGATTTTGAATTTGAAAACAGCCCCACGTTAGGAACTTTGAATTTTATGGCATTTTATCACAGGAATAACATGATCAAACATTCAGGGTATTCAGGCATATTTAAATTCCCATACGAAAGCAAATTATATATCAACATTTAATCATGATGCATTATATATGTAGATATGGCCAATTGAAAGTATAAACAATAGAGATACGCAAACCTGTTTGCCAATTCAAGGTTGAAGGGATTGACCACTTGTAGTATCGGAATAAGTTAGGCAGCGGGAATTGGACGGCGATGGCTTCGGTGCAGATGGGCTGCCTTCAGGGTTTCTTTACTCTGAATTCTCCGGGTAGGCAGGGTTCCTATGCCAAAACTTCTATTCGTTCTTCTCTGTTCTCCTCCTCTTTTTTTTTCCAGTGAATCTCCCAGTGAAAATCCAAGTGTAACTCCAAGTGTAACTCCAAGTGTCACTCCCCTACTGAAACTTCAGTATTTATAGACTAATTTCGTGGGTAATGGGCTTGGAATGAGGGAGACCCAAGTCCAAAATAATTTGTTATATTTTATTTATTTATTTATTTTAATTATTTAATTAATTAATTAATTAATTAAAAAAAAAAATCTCTTTTTTTTTTTTTTTCGTTTTTTTTTTTTTTGTTTTTTTTTTTTTTGGGCTCAGAATGAAGCCCGAAATTTTTGTTGTCTGTCAGCTTCGCTAGGCGAGCGCGTAGCGAACAGGCCAGTTTGGGCCATTTTCTGGATTGGGCCATCCGTGAGCTGGGCCTTTGTTTCTTCAAGATCAGTGTTATATATGAGTCGGAATGCCTTGCAAAATGTCTTGAAATATTAATGGGCAAATTTTGGGGTATGACACCTGTAATTTTATAATTTTGTCGATATAAAGAGAGGTGAATAATATTTTGTTAAAGTTTAAATATCCTTGACATTTTTGTTAGGTTACTTTTGTCCGCTTTGTTTGTGAAGATGTCGCATTAAGATATATGTCTTATCTTGGCGAGATGTCAAGCCAATCAGATGCGACTTTAATTGGAATGTTCCTGTAATGATTTTACGTTGAATCATACTTACAGACGAGGGACATGAAACTAACTAGATGCGGCCAGGATTTTTGAATCGCGCTCGATGTCACAAAGTAGCATTCCCCGACCATGAGTAAATGATCCTCGTACCTCTCTCTGAAGTGCTATCTCGGATCAAGGTAGACGCCTCTAGGCTCCACCACTCACGTCCCTTGGAATGGCTATGTAACACCCCAAAATTTAATCAAATTATTTTTATTTTATTTAATTAATTGGTATTTAGCGTGATTTTAATTAAATATGTATATTGAGTTATGTGTGTATGTGGGGCATTATAGGGTTTAGTGAGAGCATTGGTAGGATGGTAGAAGGATTTGAATAATTAAAATAATTAGAATAAATGATTATTTTTATTAATAATTAAAGTTAAATAGAAATATAAGTTTTGGGTGGAAAGTAGAAAATTAGAGAAAATAAGGGAAGTGGTGAAAGTTATGAGATAAGTTGGGCCTTAGTGTAATTACCTAATGATTAAATTAGGTTTTTAGATAAAAAAGGATTAGAGATCTAAGAGTTGTCAGTACGTGAAATAGAGTTTGGAAAAGTAAGGGAGGCTAGGGATTTGAAGAGGGAAGAATAACTATTACTAATTCATAATTTTGCTAGGAATCTAAGGTAAGGGGGGAGAAAGAGCTTCCATATGGGTGTATTACATGAGGGGGTAGAGAAGAGAGACCCTTACTCTCTTTAGGGATTGTTTGAAATTATTATGAATTGTGATTTTTATATGTAGTTCTGAAAATCGATGAATTAAGGTGTGATTATTCAATTTTCGTGACTGAATTGTATGTGTAATATTTTGTTTATGTATATATAAGTTTATGCCATTGTTGGGATTATCGAAGGTTTGAGCATAAGCATGAACTAGATGAAATTATTGAACAATTAGTGTAATTATGTGATTTGACATGTTATAATGGTGTTATTACATGTGGTTTTATTTTCTGGACGTGATGGGGTGATTAGGGGCCGAAATTGGAGTTCAAGGGGACCCACATGGCATAATTTGTGTTTTTTCCTTCTAGTGCAGGGTGAAGGGTGTCACCCAGATGAAGGGTTGCCCGTCATGCACCTTGAGACGCTGACAAACCTCAACACTCTGATAGGGAGACCTTCATGGTCTCCAAGCTTGGTTTTCCAAGTCGGTCATCAATATGGTGATGAGCTGGGAGTTTAAAGTAGGTGACGGGTCACCTATCATGATTTTAGAGGGGGCGTCATCGTCCCTGTTGCATGGTCTAAATTGTCGATTCATATTTGTAATGATGTGTTGTTGTTTGGATTAGTGATTGTTTGGATATGTTAAAGTTGTTAATTAATTATCATGAATTAATTAATTTTGTAGAATTATCGTTGTTGAATGATAATTGATTTACTTACATATTGACGTTACATAATATGAACATGGCTGATATTATGATTGCAATGCATGATTATATGGTGGTTAATTATGTATTATTAGTGTGCATATGTTGTGATTATTGGTGGATAGTAATTCATAAGGGGGGATTACTATTGTATGTTAATGCATGTTTTTATGGTTAGAAGGGGGGCCATAAATATTATTATTATGTGTTGCATTGATTTTTATGGACTTGCATCATTGTGTCGTGTCGTTGAAACAGGAATGCGAAAAATACATGAGCGCATCGCACGCTCGAAGATACAACAGATTTGCAACCAAACTTTATTTATTCCTGGAGGAAAGGAAAAATATAGATAAAACCCAGGGGAAGAGAAAATGGGTAAGGAAGTCGGTGTAGCGGTGAATTCATGACCATCAAGCTATGGGTAAGCTTAACGTCAATAAAACCAGAGTCCCCACCGCGCTTTTATTGTTTTCAAAGGAAAAGGGAAAAGTACGAACAAAACTCAAAGATAAGAAGTTTTCAAATAAAAACTAATAAAATGTTAGAGATTACAGGTAAAGGGGTTGGTTACACAGAGGGAAGATGTTAGCATCCAAAGTGTCCTAGGTACTCCTAGGGAGCCCTTTTTATGTGCGTATGTGTTTTTGGTATAAAATGATGTTTAAGAAAAATAGAGTGTGAGGATGAGAAAATAATTCATTAATTATATTTTTGTGTTTGACAAGACCTTCAGACTTGTGCTTACATACCAACATGGAAATGAGGGATCAAAACCTCGTAGTTCGTGGTAACAATTTCAAAATGAGTGAATTGCTTTTAATCAAAAGTTGATAAGAAAGGCACAAAAGGCCAAACATTTGAATGAGTGTTAGTTCTTTTTGTCTTTTGAAATTTTAAGTCAATATGGTTAAGTTCATTTACAAACTTTGATTTAAGAAAAAGGTTTGAAATTTCATTGGCATAAGGCTAAAGTTTCTAATCATTTAAACAAAGTCTAAGTTTGAAAACAAAAGCAAAGAAAGCTTTTGAAAAGGGGGAGAGATTTTGAAATTTAAGAAGTGGGAGAAGATGAAGGGATTAATCCTAAGCATAAATTTAAAAGTTAAGAGTTGAAAAGATTTGACCAATGAGATGCAATCCAACAGACAAGTATGTCATATAGAAACTCATTTTCCTTTTGGACTTTGAATCAAGCAATAACCAATCAAGCAATTAGCAATATCAGACATCATGAAGATTAAGGCATCAAATAAAGATGGTCACATACAAGCAAGCAAATCCTATAACTAGCAGTCTTTTTTGTCTTCTCATGTATCAGATGAAATGCTCCTTGATCAACTCAAAATAAAGCATTAGATACCAGATCAAAACAATAATTTGCATCAAGACAATGTAGCCGATGAGTTCAAATAAATCCCAAGACTTGCATCAGATGAAGGCCTAGTTTACAATAACTTGGTCTCAGAATGTTGGCATTGGCCAAGTCCTTTTTGAATAGGGAATGTTGCCTAATCTTAAGTCTAAAAGTTCAGATTAAGATCAATAGTCCACCAAACATTTTTCGGGGTTTTTGTTGTTTATTAAGTATTTTAAGGTCCTAAGACCACAAACACAATCAAAATACACAAACAAAATATATACAATCACAATATATGGCTCAAATGAGCAAAGTGAAAATGGCATAAACATAAACAAGTTAAATGAAATGTAAATGACAATGAATGATAAATGACTAGAAATTAAATTTGCATAAAGTAAATGACTTGAAAGTAAAGCAATATTAACAAGAGTTAGTCAAATGTTAGTCAAGGTTAATTGAATGTTAGTAGTGTTTTGCTTTTTAATTGATTAAGTCATTCTTTGGAGAACACTCAACCATCTATTCACAAGCATGAATCCTTGAACCAAGACATCTTCCATTGGAAGAAAAAAAGGCCAAGTTTCCACATAATAACATGAAAGATGAGAGACTTATAATTCCACCTACTAGAATGCTATGCCTTTAGGGTCAAATTTAGCTCTATGTTAAGCAATCGTAATTGGACTTATGTAGAAGTCACAACTATCTGAGGTCGGACAATAAAAATTTAGGTGTTAATGCATGTTAGAGATTTGGTATAATGAACCAAACTCCTAAAACATACCACGTACTAAAAGAAAAGATCAAAGGGGATGAACCTATCTCATCCATACTTGTATTGGTTCATCTGACACAAAGTCATTGATGAACCAATTGGCCTTAGGATATTGAGACTTCATTGGTCAATGAAAGGAATGAGAAAGAATATGGATGAAGATGAAGAGGGAGGGAAAGTGAAAGAAACACAAATTGGTTATGGGAGGAATTTTATTTAATTAAAATCATTCATTCATTTTGGGAGATGAAATGTATATTTCATCAATCCCCTAAATCCAATGATTTTAATCCAACAAAAGTCAAATCAACCTTGATCAAGACCCAAACAAATAGTCAAACATCACAAGACCATAAAAATGGCTCAACATAATTTTTACACAATTAATCAATTAAAAATAAAATTAAAAATGCATTAAAATTTAATTTAATTTGGTCAAAACCTAAAACCTCTTCAAATCACCAAATAAATGGCCAAGAGATTTATCCTAGGTCAAACAAGATCAAAGGACCTTAGACAAAAAAATTCATAATTTTTGAAAAGTCAGAAGTATTTTTAAACAATTAAAAATATGCACACAAAAATTTAATTCATGAAAAATATCAAAATTAATCCAAAAAATAATTTTAATTCAGAAAATGAAAGAGGAAAATATTTTTTTTGGGTGAAAGTCCCATTTTTTTTGGATTAAAAATGAAATTATTATCAATTAAACAAAATAAAAGGATTAATCATAAAATCAAAAAATAAAAAGAAATTCAAAAAACAAGGGCCATCAGATCTCCCTCATTAATTGAGGTGGCAGATCTGATCGCCACACGCGCACGTTCCACCATGCTCTTTGGTAAATGCAATGTATGCAGTGTAATCAGAATGAACGCTTAAGATTAAAACATTTGAATCAGATCAGATGGCCTGAGCTTCTCCAACGCACCACCGGAGCCCTAGCTTCGGTCATCTTCTCCGGTGAAGACCACTGGTCTGGTCCAACCTCAACTTCTTGAAAAAGGAAAAAACAATGACAATATTTTAAAGAGAAAATACTCAGGAGCTCGAATCTGGCCTCAATTTTCTCCAATTCCAAGTATATAAAAAGATACAGGGATTTGAGTTTTGAGGATCATGAACTGAGTTGCTTCGATTTGACCTCAAAGTAACTCAATCTTCTAGCCTATCTTGGTAGGACTTCAGCCAACCAAAAATCACAAAGAATAGTGAAGAATTGAGGGAGAATCGAAGAGATGAAAATTCTGAAAAATCACCTTCGAATGAGCTTCAACCTTGCTTGATCTTACTTCCAATTGTCCTTGGCTTGGCTTCAGAAGCTTGCAGAAGATGATTTAAATGGTTAAAAAAGATTGGACTCTTGGAGTTTAAATTCAAAAATAGAATGAGAATTGAAACTTGATTTCTCAAGAGATCTTCAAGTTTATCCTTTCAATGGGGTTTGGGAGAGAATGGGGACGAAGCTTGGGCAAGAGGGATCCATTTCTAAGCTCAGGGCACTTGTATTTATAGGCTTGCTCAATGCTTTTTTCACACTTCAATTCAAAATCCAAAAATAGCAATGATCTCATGCATGCTTTCATGGGTGTGTACAAAGCTCAATCAATAATGTCAAAGGGTCCAAACTTAATTCCAAATTATGCTGAAACGAAATCAAGGGACCATGCAATGTTGAAATGAAAATTAGTCACAAAATCTTTCCAAATGGGGCCATGCATTACACCCATGCGCAAGTGATTGAAACCTTGGCCAAATGAAGTGATTTTGGACTTTTTGGAAAGGTGAGATCGGGGGGAACAACTTTCGTGTTGAACACTTTTCCATTTGAATCTTAGATCATGATGAATTTTGAGGTGAACATTTGGAAAATCAAACATATTTGAAAATTTTCTAAGTACCAAGTCAAATATTCACTTCTTCCACCTTGAATAACTTTTGCTATGGGCTTCAAATGGAAAATGTTCCTTCATAAAAGTTGTAGGTATTTCAAACCTATTTAACTTAGTCACAAATTTGACCTCATTTGGATTTTGCATGAAGGAGTTATGCATTTTATAAGTTGAGGAAAATCACTTGTTCAATGGTAATGACCCAAAATGACCTATAATGTTTCCTCTTGGCACATGCATTTTCAAGTTGAATTTGAACTTATTTGAAACATAAAAGTTGAAAAGGACATCTTAAATTTAATCATGAAACTTTAATGGATTTCATATCATAACAATTGAGCAAGTTATGGTCTTTGGAAGTTGACCTCCTAACTAGGGTTCAAACAAAATGACATATAATCTTTCACCATTAAAAATGACTTTCCAAGAAAAAATATCTCTTTACTTCAACATGAAAGTTGTTTGGAATGTCATTGTGAGTAATGTTTCTCTTGTAATAATTTTCATATGACAAAAATTGTAGGAGATAGGGTCTAGGGAACCCCAGTTTTGACCAGTTGACTTTCTCTGGTCAACCACCATGAACCAACTTGCTAACTTGACATTCTATTGATATTTGGGACTCATGGAGGATCATATATGTGTAATATGATATAATATGATGTATCCCTTGAAATATTTGATCAAATGTTGAAGAAACTTGTTGAGGAAGTCACACAAGATACCTATATGAATTAGGGCTTCCAAGGCAAACAAGCTTCAAGATATTGATGATTTCTTGATCAAAATGATATGTGAAGACTATGGGGATCCATATATGATTTCTAGAGTCGATTTGAACCATTTCTTGATTGATCTTCTTGCATTGAGGGTCTTAAACCCTATATATGAGCTTGATGAAGCATAGGTGAGCACACACACTACCTACAAAAGCAACAAACTATATATTGACATATTTTTGGTATTTTGGTTAGTAAATAATGAAAAAAAAAGTATGACACAATCAAATGTGCTTAGTGATCTCCCCCAATGCAAACCCAATGAATGAGGGGTAAAAAGGACGCCAAGGTGTGATCTCAAAGCTAATGCATATGATGAGATAGCATGAGGGATCTTAGGGTCAAAATTGGGGTCTTACAGTCGGTTATGCAAGGGGGAGTTATTATCACCCCTCACATCCATTATACTCAATAGGAACCATTTTGATTGCTCTTTGCTCGAATGAGTGTTATTATCTAAAGATTACTCGTGAATGATCTGAATAAAGGAGAAAAAGAATTTAATAATTAATGTGCTCATTGAGGATTATGGTCTTCATGCCTATGTATCCTTATAGTTCAATAAGGAAATCAGAGCTTCGTAGTTCATGGAACTAATTGTGGGAGATGAAATAAGTTTTTGTCTAAGCACGAGGACTGACAAGGCAAACAAGAAAGAAAAGAGATTTTGAAGTGTGATGAAAATATGGTTTGAACCCATAGGGTAGGTATATCTGAACCAAATAGGATGTGGCATGAACCAATATATGGTATGGTCAAAGAGAAAAAAGGGGTTTTCCTAAGCACGGGGACTAACAAGGCAAATAAATCAAAAGAAAGGAGTTTACATAAGCACTAGGACTAATAAGGAAAATAAAAAAGAAAGGTTGGTTTAAGCACTAGGACTAACAAGAAAAACAAGAAAAGGGTTCTTGGTTCAGAAGTGGGTATTTAACCATATGGTGATTAACCCAAAGATAAATATGGAATCCAAAGAAAATGTATTTGGTCTAAGAGATAGTATATCATTGATGATGAAAATTATTGAAAATATTGAATGATAAAGAGTTTGAATGTTGAAATATTTAGATGTTTCCCTAAAGCAGAAGAATATATTTGATTAATTTATTTATGATAATTATTTGACAAGTTTAATCATTGGTACTTAGAGGGATACAAGCGTCTAACCACTGGCTAAGTAAGACCACCAATCAGAATAGTTGAGAGTTGAAAGGACAATTGCATCCTAACCACTCTTTTTCGCCCTAAGAGGACCAGATTAAACTCGTTTTATTGTTAAGTGTTTTTGGATGGATGACAAGCATCAGACCACAAGCTAGGTACGAACTACAACCCAAGTACTTGAGAGATGTTGTGCACAAGTATGTACAACCCATCATTTTTCATCCAGATTATTATTAAAATGACTTGATGGGTTTGAATTATAAAAAGGTATGAGAATTGGATGTGTGAGATGGAGATAGAAGTGTGAGAATGGAGTGGAATGGATGAGATACTTGATATTGGATCAAGCATTCGTGTTGCTTTCAAATGAGTTTGATTTGGAAAAACACTTGACGTTGGATCAAGTGTATTTTATTCTTTTGAAAGAAAAAGTTTTTTTTATCGTGTTGAATTTATCTTGTCAATTAACATGCAAAAGAAAGGAATACAGAAAAGGAAAGTAAATCCTAAACTATTACATGTTCATGGGAATGGGGGACATTTTACCCATAATAGGGGATGGATCATAAACCACACAAGGAATGGGAAAACATTCATACAATAATATAATAGTACCATACCCTAAAATCAATCAAGTGACAATGGTAGAAATCAAACATGTTCATAACCATGCATCATGCACTAAATGTAATTAAGAATGGGTGCAAATGGGAAATTAACTATAGTGAATGCAAATTAGAAGCTAACCCTAAAATCATGCATCAAAGTGAACAAAAAATATAAAGGCAATTATCATGATCAAAGGATTTTCAATCAAAAACTTGATTAAAATCTAATGTGAACCACATGAAATATTAACCAACAAACTTAATTGAAAAATTAACATACAAGTAGTAGTTAAGTTATAACATGATGAATCAATATTTATAGAAGTGGATTAATGATCTACACTAATCAAATACTAATTAATCTCTAGGTTAATTACTAATTGAAACCTAATTGATTTCTAGGTACTACCATCATTTTTATCTTTTCAAAGTCTTTAAAGTAACAAAAACCAATTAAAGCTTAATTGAAATTAAATCACTAATCAAAGCATTTTTCATGAGCAGAATAAAATGCTCATTTCATTTTTAATGCATAAAAATTTGCTAAAAGTGTATCAAGCAAAAATAAAATGAAGTAAAGGTAGAGTAAAATAAATTAAAGGAATAAAGGATGCAGGGGGTGCATGGCAGCAATCAAGGGTGTCAAAAGAAATTCAGGGGGCATGCCCACCAACAAAGTCCAAACTGGCCTTTACACTTAGCTACAACCAGACTGGGGGTGTGAACCAGATGCAAGGTGTAGGGAGCATTTTACGACGGGCTTAAGGCAGAAGGCCCAAGTATTGTGGCTTGCTATCAATTTCCATCAGTAAGGGGTGTATGGACTAGCATAGGGTGCCAAGAGAAAATGTAGTGGGATAAGGGCCATGAGGCCTAATTCAGTAACATATGAGAGGGGAGAGGTTTTAATTCAAACCAATTCAACGTGTTCACATATCAACTATCTCTTTTCAAGACCTTGGCCTGAAAATTGTGTCTCCCCCGTGCCGTAAATCGCCTCTGGCGGCGACGGAGGGCCAAATTCTCCAATTATTACATCAAACAAATCATTTTATCACACTATATCCAAATTCACCCTTTATTTTCTATGATTCCTCGCCAAAAATTCAAATCGAACCTAAAACAATCATGAACCCTAAACGAAAGTTCATAAATTAAATGATGCTCAAGAAGAATCAGAGGCAAGGCATTAGGGCTTTGATTCCTTATGCATGTGGCTACATGGTGGTGTGAAAATTAGCAAATTAGAGGAAGAATGAGAGATGCATGGCCAACCTGAGAAACCGCGTTTGCCTTGGATCTTGCTGAAATATGGAAGATGGAAATGCAACCAGAGATCTTCTTAAAGTAAGCAATTTGAGTTTCTTTCCTTCCTCCCAAAAGTTATCTTCTTCTTCCCTTACTCTGTAGGAATTTGGATGTTGCTCTGTGTTGTTTGCTTTGTGTTATGTTTGCTATATGATTGAGAATTATGAGAGATGTGAGGTTGTTAAGAGAAAAGTGAATGTTATGGTGATAAGAGATTGCAAAGAAAAAATCGAGGGAATTGAGAGAGTGATGAGAGAGTTTTTAGGGTGATTTTTTGGAGAATGATTCGTCCCTGAAAATGGTGATTGATGATGAACTTATGAGGTTTGAATCTTAACAGAGCAAACTCTGGTAATTTTAGCTTAATTCAAGGAAAAAAAACCATTATCACACTGTTAAAGATTGCAGTTAGAATTAGTTAATCTCTTAGGGTTAATTGTGTCTTTGTGATTGAGTTAGTTATTAGGAATTGGATTTTGCCTTAGTTATTAGGAATTGGATTCTGTTAACTGCAAGCTTGTTAGTTAGTTATGCCTTGGTTTTTGAAATCTTTGTTAATCTGTTATAGAATGTTAAAATTTTGTTAAGCCAAAACTAATGTTAGTTGTGATGCTAGCGGAAATATACTCAATGCATCGCACACTCGAACATACAACAGAGTCACCATCAAACTTTAGTATTCCCGAAGAAAAGGGAAAACATCGATAAAACTCAAGGGAAAGAGATATGTTGGGTAAGGAAGTCGGTTATGAAAGGGGAAGCTATTAGCACCCCTAACATCTATGGTATTCATGGGAACCGTTTTGGTTGTTCTTGCTCAAATGGGTGTTATATCTAAAGATTAATCGTAAAAGAATGAGGCAAAATAAAAAGAAATAGATAGAGTGCTCGGTGAGGATTGGGGTCCTCATGCCTACGTATTCTCATAGTGCAATAAGGAATTCAAAGCTCCGTAGTTCAAAGAACTAGTGGTGGGAGATGAAAAGAATTGTGATCAAAGTATGGTCTAAACTAAAGGTATTATGTGATTTGAACTCCAACAAGGGGTGAAAATATGAACCCAAGAGTAAAACTGGTATGAGCCAATAAGTGAGGGGCCTAAGGCATGGTATCACTGTATTGGAATAACCGAAAAAGAAGGAATTAAGTGTTTGGTTTTATAGCACAAACAACTCTTGGTTCACAAAGGGATACAAGATGAAGCTCAAAGAGATACTGTATTTGGCTCAAAGATAACTGAAATATCACACGAACTGAATGAAGGTAGAATATGAATGCATCATGGAGATGAGTGGAGTGAAGTGGCCGAAGTCACATAATTGAAGGGTTTTTGAAACCAAAAGTCAAGGTATATTAGAATCCATAGGAGAAATGGAATTTGTACCATAGAGCAAAACATCGTCTTAGCCAAAAAAAAAATAAGGAATTAAATATTTGGTTTGATAGCACAAACAACTCTTGGTACAAATGAGGATTTGCCACTATATGGTCCTAAAAGGGTGTATATGGAATTCCAAAGAAAATCGTATTACAGTTTCAAAGAAACAATATGTCACTAGGGTGAACGGTTTATGATCAAAGATAGATAATGGAACATGAAATATATGGACGGTGCCATAAGGCGGAAGGAAGGATAATAAGTATGCTCGCGGAGGATTCGAACCCTCGTGCCTACGTATTCTCATAGTGCAATGAGAAAATTAGAGCAATCTTAGTTCGTGGAACTACGAAAACAAAGGAAAGAAAAGGAAGTGTTTGTCTAAGCAACTAGGACTAATAAAAGGATGGGTATGGTACCCATGAGAAAGTATTGTTTGAATACAAGGAAAATGTATCACTTGTTGGGGAACCAACAATTTAAGATCAAAGAGAAATATTGTCTTGGATCCATGAAGGAATAAACTCTGAAACGAAGAGCGAAAGAGGTAATGACTAGGATGTGGAGGAAACTAGGCATACCCACTCCTGTCATAACCAAATATAAAGCGAATTAAATGTTTGGGTACAAGCCAAACAACTCTTGGTTCACAAGGCGGACTTTTCATTAGTCGTCCTAAAAAGATGTGAATGGAATCTAAGGAAAGGTGATATTTTATCTTAAAGAGATGGTATTGAATGAATGAGTGATGAGTGAAGGATTAATTAATAAGGTAGCTCGTGAAGAATCTGAATTCTCCTGCCTACGTATTCTCATTGTGCAATGAGAAAGTCAGAGCTTTCGTAGTTCATCCTACTACGGCTGAAACAAAAGGGAACAAGATTGATTTTCCAGGGTTCACTACCCTTAAAGGATGAAAAAGGAGTGCCAAGGTTCATAACCTTCTAGGCAAGATATCACTACCAGAGTTTATAACTAATGATGTCAAGGAATTGAACTTATCACCTTATAGGGCAAAGAGAATCAGATGCCTGAGTCTATGACTCTCAGAGAAAAGCACTGGGTTGAATAGCCAAGGTTTAACACCTCTCAAGGCAAAGACAAACATATGCCAGAGTCCATGAATCTCAAGGCAAAGAACAAGTGCCAAGGTTTATTACCTCACATGGTAAAAAGAGACATATGCCAGAGTCTATGACTCTCAGGGCATAGAACTGAATCAAAGGTAAGTGTCAAGGTTTATCACCTTAAAAGGCTATGAATTGATTGAAAGAGGGTGTACAACCACAAGTTGCTAATAGAAAAAGATGCTTCACTGTTGGAGTGTTGAAAGATTGATGCTTGCTTGAAGAAAACTTGTTAATTGCATGATTCAAATTGCACTAAAGTCTATGAACAAGGGATAATGCTTTGAATAGCTAGGGCTTACGCCCCGTACGCAAAGTCATTCTAGACAAGGGTAGGAGAAACTCTGTTTCATCATTCCTCATTACTTAAGGCTCATAATGTATAACCCTTATCATGATTGACAAGTGTTGTTAGAGGCTTCTGATTATTGATCTTGATGATGCCATGTTTTTTATTGTATTGAGAAGACTTGAAAATTGTTCGATACGAATTATGCTAAAGTCTATGAATGAGGGTGAATACTTTGAATAGCTAGGGCATACGCTCCGTACGCAAAGTCATCCTAGACAAGGGTAGGAGAAACTTTGTCTCATCATTCCTCATTACTTAAGGCTTATGACTTACAATTTGAATCGCACTTGTCAAGTGTTGTTACCTTTGCTATGCTTTGAGAAGTAGTCCACTTTGCTAGCTATGATTGACTAATGTTGACTTGAAGTCTTGATCTCACATTTGAACCTTAAGGTCTTGAGCTCCTGAGCTTTAGCATATCCATAATATCTTGTACGCAACGAACTTGCCATATCAAGTGATCAAGGGTCTTTTGATCACTTGAATAGGCTTAGGGCTTACAACACGATTACTAAGGATTTGGTTGACCAAAGCGACCTTTGGTCAACACTAACCATGATTGAAATAATAGTTGAAACTAGATACAATAATATCCTATGAAATTAATTAACTAAATAAATCATACAATTCTAATTAGGACACTAAACTAAGGGAACATGCATTAAACTCAAGATTCTAAGCTCTAAGGGAAAAATGGTCATTTCACAAATCATTAACATTGAGTTAAAATTATAATCATGACAATTCTAATTAAACTCAATTCTAAATTCTAGACAAATCCAAATAGCTCTAATTTCTAAAAGATTGTCTAAATAACATAGAAAACTAGTTAAAGTCTAATATTTCTGAAAAACTATTCATCTAAATCAAAATTTAATAATCCTAAAAATCTAATTAAATAACTAAACTAATTAAGTTGGAAAAACCTAATTTACCTAATAATTATAATTCTAACTATTAAACTAATCAACTAATTAAAAAGGAAAGAAATCCCAAGAAAATGGGCCAGGAGAGTATTGGGGCGCAGGCCTGGTCTTAGGGGTATTGGCTAGCAAAATGCTTGGGCCTAGGGATTGCAGGCCCAATGATTAGCTAGTTTCCCAGAGGGGGTTCCATGGGATCACACAGGGTGTAGAAAGAAGCATTTGGTCCTTTGGCCCATAACCGAAGCCAGACCCAACTTCAACATTGGCCACCTCTGCTCTTGAAGTCACAATCCACAAGCTGAAACGAACAAAATTCTTCTGCAAAATCATGATCGAAACGCATACAAGCATCGCGGCTTCCCTACAGAAGAACTCTCCACTGGCCACGAGCTCCGCCAATGGAGGCGGCGGAGATGAATTCAAACCCAAACAAGCTATTACTACGTCCTTTACCCTCACTCTTGAGCTCAAACAATCGGAGATTAACGGACATTTTCAACGACTCAAACCTAAACCCTAGGAACTTAGTTCGAAATTCCTAATGCTACACGGTGGTGTTGGCAAACAGATCAAGAAAAAGATCAAGAAAAACAATCGGTTACAAATAAATTTGAAGGTGAAATTGCAGATGGATGAGAGAAAGGAAACAAGATGAGTCTTCGACCATGGTATGAATTTGATTATAGATACTAGCTAATCCTCTTCTTCTAGGGATTCATCCTTCTTCTTGCTACAATGTCGCGATTGACCGTGGTTTGTGTTGGCTTGTGTTTGATGCGCAGGGTGATTGCGGAGTTTCCGGTCCTAGAATGGGGATGCTCCATGCAGAAAACTATAATGCAGGACTGAAGAACTCAGAAAACTATAATGCAGGACTGAAGAACGAATGCTGCAGAATGTTCGGTTGCAGAAACAGGGAAAAAACTCCAAGTTGAAGAAGATGATGAAGCCGAGATTGAGAGAGATTGAAGATGGGCGAGTGAAGATTCTTGCTGAAAGCAGCTTCACAAATGGAGTGTGGAGAATGCCGGGAATAGAAGATTGGAATTCTGTGATGAAAAGAGATTGTGGTGCAGATTGCAGAATCAAAAAATCCTCAGGTTGCAGAGTGGTGAGTTCTATACATAAGCTCTCTCTTTTTATCCCCAATTCTGTTAGAGATTGTTGTTATTTATAGAACAGAAAATGAAATGAAAGTTAGTTAGGAATGAAATCCAATTCAAGTTAGTTATAAATTGAGATTAAATGAAAAGAAAACCGGAATTGGTTTCTATTGGAATTTGTTGTGAATTTGAGTTTAATTTGGAGTTAGTTATTGTTGTTAAAATGAGTTAGTTATCAACCTGAAGTTTGTTCAGTTATTAAGTTAGTCATAAGTTAGTTTTGCTGTGCTATCCATTTTGGTGTTGAATTGTTGATTCGTTTTTGGATTGTGATGTGAAAAACTCTGTTGATGCAGTATGCTTAATGTGTTACGTTAATTACTGAATTAGGTTTAGTTGTTAAATGTTGAGTTATTGAGTTGGTTATGAATTCTGTTGGAGTTTTTTGCTTTCTGTTCAAAGTCTGTTAGGTGGCTTTTGAAAACAGTTAGAGTTATGAGATTAATTAGTTGGAATGAAAATTAAACTGAAATGAAATGAAGATTGAAGTGAGCTCATTTGAAGTTAAACATGAACTCAATGAAAATTCTCTTACTGCTATGTTTTAAAGTTAGTAAAACTAATATTTGGTAGTTAGTTATTAGGGAGAAGTTATTTTGTTAAGTGAAAAATTAACTTGAAATGTGTAATGGGAAATCGAGATGCCGATTTTATGAAACTGAAATGCAAATTAATTATGGTTTGAATGTTATATTTTGAAATTGGTTTTAAAGGTTAAGTTTCAAATGATTTGAATGTTTTGAAATGGAAAATTAAATGTTCAACTTGAATGATTTCGAAAAGTTATGTTGAAAATGTGTTTGAATAGTTAATTCAAAGTGGATTTGAAAAGTTAATTGAAGTAGTTTTGAATGTTTAGTAAAATGGTCTCAAAGTGTAGCTTGAGTGGTTATTGTTATTTTCCAATATCACATTTGGCATGTCATGCTCAAAACTGTTATTATGTTGTCCTGTTAGCTTCAATTGCCGTTTTAAAATTATGAATGTATTACTTAGAAATTGGCGACATGATTGAGTGTTATGTACCGTAAACAAAACCAATTATGTTAGTTTAGTTGTATGCTTGCTATTAACTTGTTTATGTGGAAATTCTGTTTTGGATGAGGTATGCCTTGATGTTGCCTTGTTGCTATGATATTGTGCAGGTCGATTGAATCGAATGTTTATGGACTAATGCTTGCATATGGATCGGCTTTGGAGGTTGATTTGGGAGGCATTTGGAAGGCGAAAGCAATATCTCAGTATCTCATTGCAATAACATAGATGGATTTGTTTGCTTCACAATTATTAGTATATTTGCTTTCAAAAGCCAGTTTCACATTTAATATAATGAAATCTTTATATGTATTAGTTTCCATTGGTTTAAATGGAATTCCCCAATGCTATACTTAGTCAAAGCAGAAATATCGCTTAGACAATTTCAAACATTTCTCTAAAAGGGAGACTGATATTATCCAGAGCAGCGTGTAGCGGTAAATTCGTGACCATCAAGCTATGGATAAATTTGACGTCAATAAAACTAGAGTCGCCACCACGTTTTTATTGTTTCCAAAGGAAAAGGGAAAAGTACGAACAAAACCCAAAGATAAGAAATTTTCAAATCAAAACTAATAAAATGCCTGAGATTACAAGTAAGGAGGTTGGTTACACAGAGGGAATGTGTTAGTATCCAAAGTGTCCTAGGTACTTTTAAGGAATCATTTTTATGCGCTTATGTTTTTGGTGTAAATGATGTTTGATAAAATATAAAATGAGGGGATGAGAAAAGAATTTATTAATCATATTTTTGTGTTTGACAAGATCTTCGGTCTTATGCCTACGTACCGACATAAAAATGAGGGATCAAAATCCCGTAGTTTGTGGTAAAAATTTCAAAGAAGTTGATGGATTAATTTTAACAAAGGTTTAACAAGAAAAGGTACAAAAAAGGTCAAAGTTTTGAATGGGGTTCTGTAGTGGTAAATTCATGACCATCAAGCTACGGATAAACTTGACGTCAGTAAAATCAAAGTCGCCACCGCACTTTTATTGTTTCCAAAGGAAAAAGAGAAAAGTACGAACAAAAACCCAAAGATAAGAAGTTTTCAAATCAAAACTATGGAGTGTCATAGATACTCTTAGGGAGTCTTTTGTGTGTGCATTTTTTGGGGTATAAATGATGTTTGATAAAATATAGAGTGATGGTCATACATACAAACATAAAAATGGGGGATCAAAACTCCGTAGTTCGTGGTAAAAATTTTAAAGAAGTTAGTGGATTGATTTTAACAAAAGTTTAACAAAAAAATGCACAAAAGGCCAAGATTTGAATTGGATTGTTAGTTCTTTTTGTCTTTTGAAATTTAAGTCAATATGATTAAGTTTATTTACAATTTTGATTTAAGAAAAAGTTTGAAAATTCAATGGCATAAGGCCAAAGTTTCTAATCATTAAAACATGTATAAGTTTGAAATATAAAAGCAAAGAAAGTTTTTGAAAAGAGGGAGAAATTTTGAAATTAAAGTAGTGAGAGGAGATGAAGAGACTATCCTAGATAGAAATTCAAAGTTAAGGGTTGAAAAGATCTGACCAATAAGATGCAATCCAACAGACAAGAATGTCATATAGAAATCCATTTTCCTTTGGACGTTAGCAAGCAACAAGCAACAAGCATAAACAATATCCAAGCAAACCATATGAATACCAAGGCATCAAATAAAGATAACCATAATATCCAAGCAAGCATTCCAATAGGTAGCAGTCTTCAGTGTCTTTCAATGTAGCAAATGAAATATTCCTTAACCAACTCAGAATAAAACATCAGACATAGACAATAATAACATAATAACAATTAAGCACAAAGGTAGAGTAGTAGATGAATCAATGGCACTCAAGGTCTTGCATCAGATGAAGGCACAATTAAAGATAACTCAGTCTCAGATGTTGGCATTAGCAATGTCCTTTAGCATAGGGAGTGTTGCTTAGTTCTAAGTCAAAAAGTTCAGATCAAGTCCCAATAGTCCAATAACTTTTTTTAGGGCTTTTGTTGTTATTAGGTGTTTTAGGGTCCTAAGACCACAAACAAAACAAAGGCAAACAAACAATATATATACAATCAGAAGATATGGCTAAAATGAGCAAAGTGAAAAGGACTTGAAATAATAACAAGTTCCATGAAATATAAATGGAAATGAATGATAAAGGTACTTGAAATTTAAAGTGCATAAAGTAAATGACTTGAAAGTAAAGCAATATTAATAAGAGTTAGTCAATGGTTAGTCAAATGTTAGTGATGAGTTTTAATTGATTAAGTCATTCTTTGGAGAACACTCAACCACTCATTCACAAGTATGAATCCTTAAACTAAGACATCTTCCATGAGAAGGGCTCCAACTTGGATAATTCAACAAGTATGCCACTAGTTCTCATGAAAGAAAAAAATGTTAAGTTTCCACATAATACCATGAAGAATGGGAGACTTACAATCTCACTTACTAGAATGTTATGCCTTCTTGATCAAATTTAGCTCTATGTTAAGAAATCGTAATTGGACTTATGTAGAAGTCACAACTATCTAAGTTCGGGAAATAAAAAAATAGGTGTTAATGCATGTTATAGATTTGGTATAAAGAATCAAACTTCTAAAAACATACCACACACTAAAAGAAAATGGGAGGGACCTATCTCAGTCAGACTTGTATTGATTCATTGGACACAAGGTTATTGATGAATCAATTAGCATTTAGACATTAGAGAAATCATTGGTCAAATAAGGGAATGGGGGAAGAATAGGGATGAAGATGAAGAGGGAAGGGGAAATAGAAACACAAATTAATCATGAGATAAATTTCATTTGATCAATACCGTTCATTCATTTTTGGAGATGAAATATATATTTCATCAATCCCCTAAATCCAATGGTTTTGATCAAACAAAAGTCAAATCAACCATGACCAAGGCCCAAACAGAAAGTCAAACATCACAAGAGCATAAAAATGGCTCAACATAATTTTTAAACATTTAATTAATTAGAAATCAAATTAAAAGTGAATTAAAATGCATTTTAATTTGAACAAAACCTCAAATCCCTTCAAAACACCAAATAAATGGCCAAAGGATTTATCCTAGGTCAAACAAGGTCAAAGGGCCTTAGGCAAAAAATTTCATGATTTTTGGAAAGTCAAAAGTATTTTAAAACAATTAAAAATATGCACAAAAATATATAATTCATGAAAAATACCAAAAAAATAATTTTAATTCAAAATCTGGAAGAGAAAAAATTTAAAGATTATTGGTGAAAGTCCCATATTTTTTGGATTAAAAATAAAATTATTATGAATTAAACAAAATAAAAGGATTAAATAAAAATTCAGAAATTAAAATAAAATGAGAAAAAACAAGGGCCATCAGATCTCCCTCATTAATTGAGGTGGCAGATCTGATGGGCAAGCGTGCACTTCCATCATGTTCCACAGTCAACGCGTGTATACTTGTGGTAATTAATAACGAGGGTCAGATTAAAATGTTTTAAACATATCAGATGGTTGGAGACACACCACCACATCACTAGAGCCCTAGCTCCGGTCATCTTCTCCGGTGGAGCTCACCGGACTGGTCCACCCTCAACTAAATGGAAAATGAAAAACAAGGACATTATTTCAAAGGAAAAATGCTCAGGAGCTCGAATCTAACCTCCATTTCATCCAGTTCCAAGTATATTGCAAGATACATGGATTTGAAATTTGAGGTGCATGATCTGAGTTGCTTCGATTTGACCTCAAAGCAACTCAATCTTATTGCCTACATTGGTAGGTCTTCAAACAACCAATAATCAATCAAAATAGTTGAGAAATGAGTGAGAATAGAAGAAGAGAAGTTTGAGAAAAATCACCTTCGGGTAGCTTCAATTTGGCTTGATCTTACTTCCAATTTGCCTTGGCTCGACTCTAGGTGCTTATAGGAAGTGAAATGAATCAATGAAAGGCTTGGATTCTTGGAGTTTCAATCTTAAAACAAAAGATAAATTGAAACTCGATTTCAAGTGAAATCTTCAAGTTTATCCTTTAATGGAGGTTAGGGAGGCAATGGTTCAAAGCTTGGGCAAGAGGGGATCCTTATTCTGATCACAATGCACATATATTTATAGGGTTTTGCATTGCTTTTCACACACTTGAAAATTTGGCAAAAAATATTAACATTAACGCATGGATGCATGGGCATTGATTTGGGCCCAAACCATGATGCAATCTCACTCTAATTCGTGCATAATGAGTACTTAAATCATCACATGTAAGCATGCAAAGACAAATGATCACTTGAATTCAAAACTTGCCAAAATAAACCCAACAAAAGAACCATGCACAAGTCCCTCAATTCTTGTCGAAATGAAGTGATCTTGGCCTATTTGGAAAGGTGGCATCAAGGAGAACAAATTTGATGTTGAACACTTTTCTATTTGGAGCTCGGATCATGATGAATTTTGAGGTGGAAGTTGGAGAAATCAAACATAGTTGGAAATTTTCTAAGTACAAAGTCAAATGATCACTTCTTCCACCTTGAATAACATTTACTATGAGCTCCAAATAAAAATGGTTTCTTCATAATAGTTGTAGCTCTTTCCCCCCTCTTCAATTTGGTCACAAATTTGACATCATTTTGATTTGGCAGCAGGGAGTTATGCATTTTAGAAGTTGAGGAAAATTGCTTGTTCAATGATAATGACCCAAAATGACCTATAATGTTTCCTCTTGGCACATGCCCTTGCAAGTTGAATTTGACATTTTTGAAAGAATTAAAAGTTGGAGAAGACATCTTGAAATTGATCATGAAACTTGGATGACCTTCATCTCATAAAAATTGAGCAAGTTATGGTCATTGGAAGTTGACCTCCAACTAGGGCACATATAAAATGACTTATAATCTTTCACCATAAAAAGTAACTTTCCAATCAAAACTATCTCTTGATGTAAACATGAAAGTTGTTTGTAATATCATAAGGAGTAACTTTGCTCATGGAATCATTTTCATATGACAAACATTGTAGGAGATAGGGTCTAGGGAACCCCAATTTTGACCAGTTGACTTTCTTTAGTCAACCTCTTTGAACCAACTTGCAAACTTGAAGTTATCTTGATCTTTGGGACTCATGGAGGATCATATATGAATATGGATTCCACATACCTAAGGGATTAGGTAGAATTAGGCACTAAATATGATTCTATTGCGTTATGTAGAAAATACCGACTTAAAGATCCCGTCTCACACTCTCGTGCTATTGACAAAGATCACACCTCTTAACCACATGATTTTTCTCTCGCTTGCCCATTCTATTAGAAAGCGCATTTTGAAAGTAAATGAGATCCTAAATGATTCCTAAAGCGCTCTCGCTGTTTTTAGGATTGATGCCTAGTTTCCATTATCTGGTTCCTTCCTCACACTCTCGCGCTATCAGATTGAACCTTAACTTGTCTCACACTCTCGTGCCAAAACAGTAAAGCATACAATTGGAAACTAAAGCCATAACATAGTAAAATCATAAATTCACATCTATTATTTCTACCGAGTCTCGTCGGTAACGACGATCCTCATACGCGAGACTCAAAATGAATTAACAAGACATTATATTATTTGGGAACGGCATAATTAAAACATTCAAAATTAAGAGCAACATGCCATACAAGTAATTGAAACAATAGCAAATATCAAAAGCAGTAAAAAGAACTTGAAATTGCTTAAAATAAAACTGGAATTAACTTGAACTTGAACTTGGATTAACTTGAAAATAAAATAACGACAAGCTTGTTCTTTGATCTAAGAATATAATGAAGATGAAAACAAAGTAAAAACAGAACAGGTGTGATAATCCCTCGATGTGAGTTATTGTCACTTTTACAGGTAATTTATGCTTAATTCTAAAATGTGATTTTGACAGCGCTTCCGCACAACTTGGATACCTTCCAAAGTCTCCCACAATCCTATTTATAGAGGTTTCGAGACGAGGTAACTCCCTTGGATCGTGCATGGAGAGTGGAGGCAAAATAGAGGATAAAAAACGGTCCAGAACTGCTCACTAGCGCATTTTTGTTACTGCGCGATAATGGAGAGCGCCATTAGGGGAATGGCGAATATCATTAGGGGAATGGTGAACACTATTCCTTCCATATTTTAAATGACATGGCAACAGAGTGAATGGAAAACGCCGTCTGGACAAAATGCATAAAATTGGCTCTTTTTAGCTCATATTTCGCTCCTTTCCGTGAGGCTTCCAAAACTTCAATAATATCGGATAACAACTGCAAAACGAATAAAATAGAAGTAAAAGACGATAAAATTCATACAAACATAAATGGATATCATGTGAAATGAGCCTAGAAACACGATATGATTTCTCGTTATTAAATTCCCCCATACTTAGACTGTTGCTTGTCCTCAAGCAATCACCAAACGCACATGATAAACAATTTAAACACAATGTATGAAACATAGGCACGATGACACTCTAAGTAGTACGAGACTGCTAGGCTAATATTAGATAAATAGGTATTAGATACCAAAAATAAGGATATCGTAGTGACACACATCCGCATTTCACGGACAAAAATTCCCCCCTATGCAAAACCAATTCGAATCATGCCATTATAACTCGACCTACATTCTTTGTTCCTTTTCAACCTCTTTTTCATTCTAGCGCAATCACATTAAGCCCGTTATCCATACACAATTCAAAGTAGGTGAACCTGTTAGTGACTATGATCTCGATTTCAATTTTATCGCACTTAGCAAAATTTTGCATAAGCATCAACTGAATTTTTAAGAGATCGTACCGTTAGGCTAAATGATCGGGTGAGGAATACCTAACTTAGAAGGGCCAAATCTTATCATAGATTTTATTCATTATACTTTTCATTTTTGTGTTTTTGCTTGAGATCATACACTTATTTCATCGGCTTCCTTGCTCATGTGTGTTTTAGGATGGTGTTGACTGCTAGTATAAACTACTCAAGGGGTTACTTAAAGAAACTTATAATTAAGGTCTTGACATAAGGTTATTCAAATCAATGTAATATACTTAGGGAATTTAGGGTGTTAGAACGGTACTAATATTATCGACACTTTTCCAAGTCTATCTAACAAAGCTTAAAAAGTAAAAACAAGTTATACTAAAGGTGTGTCATGCCATTGAATCAGAATAAAAAATTTCATCATTGGGGGTCAAATCTAAGGGAATTTTCAAACAAAAGAAAAAATTATCACACAATAGGACTCGACAACACATGTATGACTCGACCAAAAGCTAAAAATAACTAAGTAGTAAAGTAATGGAAATAAAATAGTAAATAATAGAAAAGCGGTAAAGCTCCTCCCCTACAATTGAACCAAACATTTTCCTCAATGTTTCAGTTCAAGGAGAAGAAAGGAGTAGTGAAACCTGGTAGGGTGGCTCAATAATGTCGGTTGCGACCTCTATGTCACACAAAACCTCCTCTACCGAAAGCAGGGTTGGGCACATGCTGCATGTACCCCCTCATACCTGCCACCTCCATATGCACTATGTTCATATTATCGATGAGGTTGGCTATGTTAAGCTCCGTCCACTCGACAAAGTCAATCTGAGTCTGTTTAATATGATCAATGGAGACCCTCATCTCCGTCTGTTGCATCTGAATGTTCCTAAGTAGGACATCACGGTATGCCTCAGCACCATTCCGGTGTCTACGCTCACTTAGGACGTCATCAAAAGCTGTCCTCATGGCGGTGTAGTCATACTCCTCACGGGGCTGATGTCCGGATGAGGTACCTGCAAAAGAGTCAGGAAAAAAAGGTACGGTGTATGCATGGGTGCAAGTGTGGGGAGCATATTTCTCCATGTGATCGGGCTCGGGGGAGTTAAGATCAAAAGTCCAGTTAGCGCTCATTCGCACGTTGATATGTACAGCGCAAGGTAAAGTAACTCCCCTAACCTCTCGGTTACTAATCATTAAGAAATACTTGTCATCAGGTTTATTTTTAAAGAGGCGCATGCTACGGTAGTAATCAAGGTCGGCAAGCGGAGTCTCTAACGGCTCAAGCGTAACTAACTCCGGGCCTAGGTTTAAAGCAACAACTATGGATGTGATTATCCCTCTGACATAAATAGGACCTCCAGTCCGAACACAAGTGGACTAGAAATGTGCGAGTAGGAATGGTGTCGAGTTAACTTTTGTTCTAGACAATGCACAATAAATAAGAAAAAGGTCTTTAGAATTCACATTATTGGTATTCTCTCAACCAAAAATAGTTCTGGCTAAAATATGGTGCAAATACTGAATGGACGGGTTTTGAATAGTTGTGGCTTTTAGGCCTTCCCAGTCAGTGGTGGTTTTCCCGTTAGTTGCTGCCAATAGTCGAGAGCGTTGGATTCCTAATCGCGCTTTAAAGGGTGTTAGCATGCAAAATCGTCTCCATGAGGGAACGAAAGTAAATTGGCCAGTTGGTCTTGGTTAATAGCGTAAGTTCTGTTGAACATCCTAAAATGTGTAGTGTCGATGGTTCGGGATCCTCCTATAGGAATGGTGTACTGAAAAGAGCTCAAGAACTCGTAGGTAATGTAAGACCCCAATTTTGACCCTAATATCCCCCATGTTATCTCATCATTTGCATTGGCTTTGGGGTCACACCTTGGCATCCTTCTTACCCCTTATTCATTGGGTTTGCATTGGGAGAGATCACCAAGCATATGTGATTATATCATACTTTATTTTTCTTTGTTTACTAACCAAAATACCAAAAATATGTCTATGTATAACTTTGTTTCTTTTGTAGGAAGTGTGTGCATCCACCAATGCCTCATCAAGCTCACAACTAGGGTTTGAGACCCTCAGTGCCAAAAATATCAATCAAGAGATGGTTCACAATGTTTCTAGACATCATATATGGATCTCCATGATCTTCATTTATCATTTTGAGAAATAATTCATCAAGAGTTTGAAGCTTGTTTGCCTTGGAAGCCCTAATTCATCTGGGTATCTTGTGTGACTTCCTCAACAAGTTTCTTTAAAAATTGGTCCAATACATCAAGTTATACTTCATAATACAGTATCTTATGCATATATGATCCTCCATGAGTCCAAAATATCAAGAGAACTTCAAGTTTGCAAGTTGGTTAAAGGTGGTTGACTAGAGAAAGTCATCTGGTCAAAACTGGGGTTCCCTAGACCCTGTTTCCTACAATTTATGTCATATGAAAATTATTCCATGATAAACATTACTCTTTATGACATTTCAAACAACTTCCATGTTGACATTAAGATCTAGTTTTGCTTGGAAAGTCATTTTTTATGGTGAAAGGTTATAGGTCATTTTGTATGTACCCTAGTTAGGAGGTTAACTTCCATGGATCATAACTTGCTCAATTTTTATGAGATGAAGTCCATATAAGTTTCTTGATAGATTTCAAGATGTACTATACAACTTTTATTCTTTGAGAAATGTCAAATTAAACTTGCAAGGGCATGTGCGAAGAGGAAACATTATAGGTCATTTTGGGCCATCATCATTGAACAAGTAATTTTCCTCAACTTCTAAAATGAATAACTCCCTTATGCCAAATCCAAATGATGTCAAATTTATGACCAAATTTAAGATGGATGAAATAGCTACAACTTTTATGAAGGAACCATCTCAATTTGAAACTCATAGCAAAAGTTATTCAAGGTGGAAGAAGTGGTAATTTGACTTGGTATTTAGAAATTTTTCAAATATGTTTGATTCCTCAAACTTCCACCTCAAACTTCATCATGATCCAAGCTTCAAATGGAAAAGTGTTCAACATCAACGTTGTTCCCATTGATATCACCTTTCCAAAAAAGTCCAATATCACCTTATTTGGATAAGATTTGAGGTACTTGCGCATGGTTCCTTTCATAGGTTTGTTTTGGCAAGATTTGAATTCATTTGTCCATTTCCTTTTGCATGCTTACATGTTAATGCTGCAGGATCCATTGTGCACGAATTGGAATGTGATCAGATTAAAGCTCCTAATCATTTTTCCTTTAAAATAATGTCCTTAGTTTTCATTTTTGTGGTGGTTTGTGGTGGACCAGTCCGACGAGGTCCACCGGAGAAGATGACCGGTGCTAGGGCTCCGGTGGTGCGTTGGCACCTTCCAAACCATCTGATCCATTTGAAATGTTTTAATCTTGGCCCTTGGTTCTGATTACCACACATGTGATGCATTCACTCGGGTTCATCATGGAACGCGCACATTTGGCCACAAATCTGACACCAAAATTAATGAGGGAGATCTGATGGCCCTTGTTTTTTTTGTATTTTCTGAATTTCCATTTAATCCACTTATTTTATTTAATTCATAGAAATTTCATTTTTAATCCAAAAAATATGGAACTTTCACCAAAAATCTTTAAATATTTTTCTTTTCCATATTCTGAATTAAAATTATCTTTTGGATTAACTTTGGTATTTTTTATGAATTAAATATTTTTGTGCATATTTTTAATTGTTTTAAAATACTCCTAACTTTCTAAAAATTGTGAATTTTTTTGTCTAAGGTCCTTTGACCTTGTTCGACCTAGAATAAATCCTTTGGCCCTTTATTTGGTGTTTTGAAGGGATTTAAGGTTTAAACCAAATTAAAATGCATTTTAATTAATTTTTAATGTGATTAAATGTTTGCAAATTATGTTGAGCCATTTTGATGGTCTTGTGATGTTTGGCTTTCTGTTTGGGCCTTGGTCATGGTTGATTTGACTTTTGTTTGATCAAAACCATTGGACTTAGGGGATTGATGAAATGTACATTTCATCTCCCAAAATGAATGGATGGTATTGATCAAATGAAATTCCTCTCATGATCAATTTGTGTTTCTATTTCCCCTTCCCTCTTCATCTTCATCCCTATTCTTCCCCATTCCTTCATTTGGCTAATGAAATCTCTAATGCCTAAATGTTAATTGATTCATCAATGACCTTGTGTCAGATGAATCAATACAAGTTTGACTAAGATAGGTCCCTCCCATTTTCTTTTAGTGTGTGGTATGTTTTAGGAGTTTGGTTTTTTGTACCAAATCTCTAACATGCATTAACACCTATATTTTTATTGCCCGACCTCAGATAGTTGTGACTTCTACATAAGTCCAATTACGATTGTTTAATATAGAGCTAAATTTGACCCTCGAAGCATAACATTCTAGTAAGTGAGATTGTAAGTCTTCCATTCTTCATGGCATTGTGTGGAAACTTGACCTTTTTTCCGTTTATGAGTGCTAGTGGCATACTTATTGGATTATCCAAGTTGGAGCCCTTCTCATGGAAGATGTATTGGTTCAAGGATTCATACTTGTGAATGAATGGATGTGTGTTCTCCAAAGAATGACTTAATCAATTAAAATTCACCACTAACATTTGACTAACCATTGACCAACTCTTATTCATCATGCTTTTACTTTCAAGTCATTTACTTTATGCAATTTAAATTTCAGTCATTTATCATTCATTGCCATTTACATTACATATAAATTATTTATGTTTAAGTCCTTTTTTCACTTTGCTCACTTGAGCCATATCTTGTGTTTGTACATATTTGTTCGCGTGTTTTGATTTTGTTTGTGGTCTTAGGACCCTAAAACACCTAATAACAACAAAAACCCTAAAAAACAATTGGTGGACTGCGGGGACTTGATTTGAGCTTTGGACTTAGAATTAGGCAACATTCCTTGTGCTAAAGGACTTGGCCAATGCCGACATTTGAGACTGAACTATCTTTGACAGTGACTTTCATCTGATACAAGACCTTGGATCTCTTTGATTCATCTGCTACTTTGTCTCTATGCTTTATTGTTATTTTGTTATGGTCTATGTCTAATGTTTTGTTCTGAGTTGATCAAGGAATATTTCATATGCTACTTTGGAAGACAATGAAGGTTGTTAGCTATTGGAATGCTTGCTTGAATTTGGCTATCTTTATTTGATGCCTTGATCTTCATTGATGCCTGGATATTTCTCATTGCTTATTGCTTGTTGCTTGATTAAAGTCCAAGGGAAAATGGGTTTCTATATGACATTCTTGTCTGTTGGATTGCATCCCATTGGTCAGATCTTTTCAACTCTTAACTTTTAAATTTTTGCTTAGGTAGTCTCTTTATCTCCTCCCACTTCTTTAATTTCAAAATCTCTCCCTCTTTTCGAAAACTTTATTTTCTTGTGATTTCAAACTTAGACATGTTTTAACGATTAGAAACTTTGGACTTATGTCATTGGATTTTCAAACTCTTTTTCTTAAAACAAATTTGTAAATAAACTTAACCATATTGACTTAAATTTCAAAAGACAAAAAGAACTAACAACCTCATTCAAATGTTTGGCCTTTTTGTGCCTTTTTCTTGTTAAACTTTTGTTAAAATTAATTCACCAACTTCTTTGAAATTTTTACCACGAACTACGGGGTTTTGATTCCTCATTTTTATATTGGTACGTAGGCATAAGACCAAAAGTCTTGTCAAACACAAAAATATAATCAATAAATTCTTTTCCCATCCCCACGCTCTATATTTTATCAAACATCTCTTATACCAAAAACATATGCACATATAAAAGGGCTCCCTAGGAGTACCTAGGACACTTTGGGTGCTAACACCTTCCCTCTGTGTAACCAACCCCTTACCTGTAATCTCTGACATTTTAGTAGTTTTGATTTGAAAACTTCTTATCTTTAGGTTTTGTTAGTACTTTTCACTTTTCCTTTGGAAACAATAACAGCGCGGTGGCGACTCTGGTTTTATTGACGTCAAGTTAACCAATAGCTCGATGGTCATGAATTTAGTGCTACAAAAATTAAGTGGCGACTCTGCTAGGGAGTAGTCCTCACTGGGTTTAGCCAACTTTTTAATTTGTATATATTTGTATATTTGATGTTTGTATATATTGTTTGTGTGATATAATCTGTCTGTTGTGCTTGGTGATCTCTGAGTGGTGAGATAAGTTCTAACCCGAACTTGAGTGCAATTAAGATAGGAGGATGGTATAGTCATGTTCAACTTGTGTGTTGTAGTCCTTAACAAGTTGGCTTGAGACCCATCTACCCAGTGAAGACCTCTTTAGAGTTACTGATGTCACTTAAGTTATTTGTGGATAGGCATTACTTTCTCGGATTTGGGGTCCGAGAAGCTGAGGACCGTAGAACATTTAACCCAACTTGGCCTATTTAGGACGTAGTTCGGAGACTGTTCAAGTGTAGACTTGATAATAGTTGTTACGTGATACTACACTTAAACGAGTTTCTCTTGAGAATATTATGGGTTGATGAGTCAGTCATCCTAACCTGTAATATCCGATAGATGGGATTAAGACTCTGGAAACTGTTTTAGAACATGATCTACAAGTTTTTATCCTTAGTACACTCCTTTGGTATGGTTCTTAACCAGACTCCATGCCCGTGACTCACAATAAACCCTTTGATTCTCGGTTGATCCGATCAAGTCTCATCAATATCAATGAAACTTGGGTGTTGATAAGGTGAAAACCATAATCCACCAAAAATGATTGATCTTGATGATGACTTAATCCATCCCTTAACCTTTGTTTGTGTTTGCCTTGTGCATGATTGTTGCATCCATGCATACATGCGCATCATAACATTCATCCATTTTTTTTCAAGGAAACTGAGGTCTTATTTGCAAATATTTCCAGACCATGGATTATGGACGAAGGAACACTAAGAAGTACAGTTTCAGATGTCCTGACTTGAAAGAGCTAAGGAAGTTGTCATACTTTGTACTAGATCCCTTGGAATTCAGGCAACATCATGGGAAGCTATTGTATGTAGTATATACTTATGTGGTTGAAGGACTTTTGAGTGTTTTGGTGCAGTTCTACGACCCTCTTTACCGATGCTTCACTTTTCCCGATTATCAGCTTGTGCCTATGTTAGAGGAGTACACCCATCTCTTGGGTATATCTGTCTCTAACAAAGTACCTTTTAGTGGGTTAGAGGAGATTCCCAGATTTCATATCAGGGCCCAAGCTCTTCATCTGAAGAAATCTGAGATTGATGCTCATTTGGTGAAGAAAGGAGGAATTTTGGGGTTGACTTCTGAATATCTCATTGGTAGGGCTACTTTTTTTGCTCAAGCGAGTAGCATGGATGCTTTTGAAGCTATTTTGTTCTTCTCATTTATGGTTTAGCCTTGTTACCTAATATTGACAGATTTGTTGATATTAACACCATTAGAATTTTCTTGATTGGGAATCCTGTTTCGACTTTGTTGGGTGACATGTATTTCTCTCTACATTTAAGGAATTCTAAAGGTGGTGGGAATATTGTGTGTTGTGTTACTCTCATGTATAAGTGGTTTATTTTGCACTTACCTCATACGCCTGCTTTCGTGGAGAATTGACAATGTCTATGGTGGTCCCAGAGACTTATGCTTCTCATTAATAATGATATTGTTTGGTATGATTCTATATTGGGTATCTTGGACATTATTAATAGTTATGGTGAGTTCTCTAATGTGCCTCTCATTGGTACACAAGGAGGAATCAACTACAACTCTGGTTTGACCCGTCGTCAACTTGGGTTCCCCTTGAGAGATAAGCCTAATAATGTTTAGTTAGAGGGTCTATTCTATCAGGAGGGTAAAGATCCCCAACTTTTGAAGAAAAGGATGGTGCATGCTTGGCATAATGTACATAAGAATGGAACATCCGAGCTTGGTCCATGCAATTGTGTAGCTTTGGAAGCTTACACTATTTGGGTGAAGAAGAGAGCTTTGGAATTGAAGATGTTGTACGCTTATGAAAGACCTATGTCTTTGGTTGTGGCTGACCCATTAACTCTCCCTAACCAAGATGTAGAGGAGTTAGAAGACGCACTTGCCAAGATGAAGCAAGAGAGAGATATGTAGGAAGAGTGGTTCCATGCTTTGAACTGAAAGTATGAGGAGCTGCAGCTTGAGTCGAAATACAAGGATGCACTTATTGAGATTCTTGAGGATTATGAAGTAAAGAGACAAAAAGATCCAGGGGATTTATTTTCCTCTAGTATGCCTCCAGCTTCCGGTGCTTGGAAGAAGATTGCTGATTAGCTTGTCCTTGAGAAGGCTTAGATGAAGACATCCTTTGAGTCTGAGATTCGACGCATCCGCATGAAGTATACGCCCATAGCCAGATCATCTGATGCAGTTACTAAGGATCCTTAGGATGATAGTTTCCTTTTCTCTTGTATTTTTAATTTGATTTCTGAAATTGTACTTAGTGTAATCCTTCCAATTTTATGAATAAAAAGAGATTTTATAGTCCATTGAATTGTTATTATTATTGGTATTATTAATTGAATGTATAAATTTGCAAATAAGACTTCATATATTCCTTGAAATTAAAAACAATAAAAAACATTACATTTCATGCATCATTTGCATAACAGGTTTCTTCCGCCAGATGTCTTATCAGTTCTTCTTCTATGCATCAGCCAAGCTGACTCACCACTATAACACTCGTGCTAATCAACTGTGAAGAATGGAGCACCTAGAGCAAGAGAGTAGAGAGCTGAAGGATGAGATTGCTAGTCTTACGATGTTGATGGAGTCAGTCATTGCTGCCCAGAACCAGCCATCACCATCTCTTGCAACTCCTCCTCCTCCTCAGAATACTGTCATTTCTGAGATTGCTTATCCATCTATAACTTTAACAACTTCCATCCAGCCCATTCCTGCTATGTCTGCCGGATTCCCTTGGGGAGTGCCACCAAAATTCATGCCAGAAGGGTATGCGCCAATGTTTGTTTCTCTACCAACATCTAGCCTGGTCATGTAAGTACCTCCTCCCATCGTTCATACGTTGCCTCGTGTTGAGGAGACTATCTACCATTCTAAGTCGTCTGAAGGTCCAGATGTCTATGAGAAGATGGATGAGATGAAAGATCAATTCCTTGAACTGTGCAAAGAATTGAAGACTCTAAGAGGGAAATATTTGTTTGGAAAGAGTGCTACTGAACTCTGTTTGGTTCCCAATGTTAAGATTCCAGTGAAATTCAAGGTCCCTGACTTTGAAAAATACAAAGGGAGTACTTGTCCATTGAGCCATCTTGTTATGTATGTCAAGAAAATGTCTACTCAAACTGATAATGATCAGCGACCGATTCACTACTTCCAAGATAGTTTGACTGGAGCTACCCTGAGATGGTACATAGGCCTAAACAGTGCCAACATTCGTACTTCCAATAAATTAGGTGAGGCCTTTGTCAAGCAGTATAAGTACGACGTTGATATGGCACCAGATAGATACTAGTTGAGGTCTATGTCTCAGAAGGATAAAGAAACATTCAAAGAATATGCTCAAAGATGGAGAGAATTAGCTGCTCAAATTAGTCTGCCTCTTGAAGAGAAGGAGATGACCAAGATCTTCTTGAAAACGCTGAGTTCTTTTTACTACAAATGCGTGATTGCAAGTGCCCCCAATGATTTTACTGAAATGGTAAACATGGGGATGAGACTAGAGGAAGGGGTCCGTGAATGACGTTTGTCTAAAGAAGAGGCGTCAGCTAACAAGAAGTATGGAGGGAGTTTTTCTAAAAAGAAGGAAGGAGAGACTAATGCAGTATCAGCTGGGAGGAAGATGAGGCCTCATGTAAGGAAAAGTTCTCAACCTCATCAGCATCAACACCAAGTTTCTTCAGTAATTCCAATTGTTTCCAACAATTTCAACAATCAATCAGTTCCAATTCAACAACAACATCAACAACAACCGCAACAAAGAACCAACTACAATAACAAAAATCATCATCAACAAAATTTTGAGAGGAAGAAAGTGTCCTTTGACCCTATTCCTATGACGTATGCAAAGTTGTACCTGATCTTTGTTGCGCTTTTCCCCAGGGATCTCCTGGTCATGATATAGAAAATTGTTATCCATTAAAGTATGAAGTTCAGAAACTTATGAAGAGTGGTATGGTGTCCTTTGAGGACAGAGCGCCGAATGTGAAAGCCAACTCGTTTCCTGCTCATGGTAACGCTTCTGTCAACATGGTGGATGGATGTCATGGGAATTTCAGAGTTTTGATGTAAGGCGTATCCAGAGATCTCTAGTGGAAATGCATAGAACTATGTGTTTAATTAGTGACTGTGAACATGACCATGATGGTTGTGTCATTTGCAGTGTGAACACCCGTGGATGTATGATTGTCAAAAGGGACATCCAGAAGTTGATGGATGAGAATGTAACCCCAAAGCTTCCTTTCGAGGAAACTTCCTTCAAAGACCCTACAGACTTCGAAAAGACAGACTACAAAGGGGCAGGTCTCCTTCATACTTTCAAGTTGATCAAGCAAATTGTTCCAGACACCATCAACTGTTGCATTCAAAAAAGTGTCAAAAGATCACACTAGTACAACATCCAATCTCCTCTTTGTAAGAAGCCTTAGGACAGAGCAAAAATACAATCACCATGCGTTAATCATCTCACTGCGCTCGGGAAAATCATTTACAGGCCATCATGGGATATCAGGCAAAGAAGTTAAGGTTCTCTAAGGAACAAATGCGTTTGTTTTTTCAAGAACGTATCAAATTTAGGGCACCAAGAGCATCCATGTCCGTCTTTTGATCATAGCATAGTCAAATTCTAAGTCTCGGGAAGTCAAATTATTTCACTAAACAAAATTCCAATCCATATTGGCAACCAGAAAAAACCAAAGTCCAACCCCATTGACATCCTTAAAATCCAAAGTCCATTCTCTATTGGCATTTCCACAAACCAAGGATCAATCCTCATTGGCATCATTTTCAAAACCTAGTGTTCATCGTTAACCCACAACCCAACAATGTTCAGTAAACCAAAATCCAATTGTCATTGGTACCCAAAAATATAGTTTTGCTTGACCTTTATGAGGAAAGAAAATCAATCCACTTATGTACATTCCTAGATGCATAAATCATAACATTTCATGCGTATCATTTCCCCCAAGGAAAGACGTTACATTACACAAAAATCCAATCATTCATTTGCATTCCCACATGAATTAATCATGATATTTCATGCATCGCGCAAAGTATTTTCACCGAGGTGAATCATTATGTCATTACAAATTAAAAACATGCATGCATAACATAAGTCAGGATTCGGGATAAATCATGAGAGTCCAGGTCAATCATCGACAAGTTAATGGTATTTCTCTGAGTGAGTTCCTACCATGTATGCATTCTCGCTGGGCGTTCCCCAACGAGTCTTTTTCTTCAACTTTTGTTCATAAGTATGATATCCTCATCAATTCAATGGTATTTCTATGAGAGAGTTCCTACCTTGCACGCTTTCTCATCGAGTGTTCCCCAATAAATCTTTTCCATCGACCTTTTGATGATGACATTCCCTAATTAATCCTTTTCCATCAACCTATTGATGATGTCATTCCCTAATAAAACTTTTCCATTAACCTTTTGAGTATTACATTCCCTAATGAATCATTTTCGTCAACCTTATAATGATGTTATCAACCCTTTGTTGATGACATTCCCTAGTAAATTTTTTCCATCAACGTTTTGATGATAACCTTCTCAGTAAACCTTTTCCATCAACCTTTTGATGATTTCATTCCCTAATGAATCATTTTCTATTAACCCTTTGATGATGATATTCCTCAATGAACCTTTCCTATCAACCTTTTGATGATCATATTGCCCAACAAGTTCGCTGAATTTTTCTCTCCAAACAAATAACAAGTCACCAGTAAATCTTCTCCCGAGGGAGCCTTTTCTAGAGTGTTTCCTAATAGATAATCGTCGTGTACGATCATTTCCCAACTCTAAAGTTGATGATATTTTTCCAACTCTCGAGTTGGTGGTATATTTCCAACTCTCAAGTTGATGGCATTTCTCCAACTCTCAAGTAGATGGTATGCTTCCAACTCTCAAGTTGACGGTGATTCCCAAATCTCAAGTTGATGGAATTTTTCCAACTCTCAAGTTGATGGTATGTTTCCAATTCTCAAGTCGATGGTGATTCCCAACTCTTAAGTTGATGGTATTTTTCCAACTCACAAGTTGACGGTGTTCTCCAACTCTCAGGTTAACGGTGCTTTCCAACTCTCAAGTAGACGATATTCTTCCAGCTCTCAAGTTGACGGTGTTTTCCAACTCTCAAGTTAACAATATTTTTCCAACTCTTAAGTCTATGGTATTTCTCCAACTCTCAAGTTGACGGTGTTCTCCAACTATCAAGTAGACATTGTTCTCTAACTCTCAAGTTGATAGTGCTTTCTAACACTCATATTGACGGTATTTTCCAACTCTCAAGTTGACGATGTTCTCCAACTCTCAATTTGATGATGCTTTCCAACTCTCAAGTTTATGGTGTTTTCCAACTCTCAAGTTGACGGTGTTTTCCAACTCTCAAGTTGACGGTGCTTTCCAACTCTCAAACTGGTGGTATTCTTCCCACTCTCAAGTTGATAGTGTTTTCCAACTCTCAAGTTAACTGTATTTTTCGAACTCTCAAGTTAGTGGTATTTTTCCAACTCTCAAGTGGCAGTGTTATCCAACTCTCAAGTTGATGGTGTTTTCCAACTCTTAAGTTGAAGGTGTTTTCCAACTCTCAAGTTGACAGTGTTTTCCAACTCTCATGTTGACGGTGTTTTCCAACTCCCATGTTGATGGTGTTTTCCAACTCTAAGGTTAACAGTATTTCCGAACTCTCAAGTTCCCGATGTTTTCCAATTCTCAAGTTGACGGTATTTTTCAACTCTCAAGTTGATGGTGTTTTTCAACTCTCAAGTTGATGGTGTTTTCTAACTCTCTAGTTGACGGTGTTTCCCAACTCTCAAGTTGATGGTGTTTTCCAAATCCCAAGTTGACGGTGTTTCCAACTCTTAAGTTTGTGGTGTTTTCTAACTCTCAAGTTGACGGTGCTTTCCAACTCTCAAGTTGACGGTGTTTTCTAACTCCCAGGTTTATGTTGTTTTCCAACTCTGAAGTTGACAGTTTTTCCAACTCTCAAGTTGGAGGTATTCTTCCAACTCTCAAGTTGATGGTATTTTCCCACTCTCAAGTTGACAATATTTTTCCAACTCTCAACTTGACGATATTTTTCCAACTCTCAAGTTAATGGTGTTTTTCCAACTCTCAAGTTGGCGGTGTTTTCCACTCTTAAGTTGGCATTATTTTCAAACTCTCAAGTTGACAATGTTTTCCAACCCTTAAGTTGATGGTGTTTTTCCAACTATCAAGTTAACAGAGTTTTCCAACCCTTAAGTTGATAGTATCTTTCTGAAGGAGAAGAGCGATCCAAAATGTAGCGGAATTTAAAATTTTCTCCTTTAGTGATCCTTACGAATGGGCATGATCAGTGCTAGAATTGTTACCTCTTGTGGCGATTGTAACCTTTGATGCAGATCTGCGGAGCGATCACGAACATTGAACGATGACAACGCCTCTACTCAGTCCATACGAACTGATTCCTTCAATCTCAGTGCTAGCTACTACGAATGAAGGATTTGAGTGAGAGAGAGAGAGAAACGAAATTGTAACTACACAAATGCTTCTGCACAAGGGTTCTATTTATAGAATCACTTGTGTGGGCTACAAGCTAAAAAGCCCACTTAAGTGTATGTGGCCCATATCTTATAATATGCCAAAATCACTTAAGCGCGTGGTACCTTACCATGTTTCGTATTCTACTTAAGTACACCGTACCTTATGATGTCCTACAATTCACTTAAGTGCACCGTACCTTACGGTGTTCCTTAGTTACTCTATCTCTCATCAATCTGTCCTTTTGTGTGTGACCCTGTAGGTTTTTCGTTGCATTGGCAATTATATTAAATCACGTATTTAACATAATAAATAGTGAGCGGTATCTAGCAACACATCACTGCTACCCAAGACACGAAAATGTCATGTGATATGACAAATCCTTTTATGATAATACTTGTGTGTACAATTACCCTTTTGCCCTTATGTCTATATTGAACACAAGGCATAAACCGTGTCATCCTTGTCCAGTTCAATATTGGGCCCATAGACATTTATCCTGTTACACAGGATGGGCAAATTCCATCTAGGTCACTCATGTCCCTTAGCATGCTTCGTGGAGTACCCATCAACTGTCTTTATGGTCATCTAGTTACGGACATCGTTTGATCAGTAATAAGGCACTCGACTCTACATCTAGGGTCCATAGTGATTTCAGGTCGAAGGGTGGTATACACCATTATCACCATGAGAATAACTTATGACACTTTGCATAACATTCTATATAGTATTCTCATAGCGGGTTAATCTAGTATAAATATTACTCTAAATATTCATACCTATGTTTAAGACTTGATAACTCCTTATCCATGATCCATGAGATGTAATCATCAGTCTATATACATAACAGTCTTAATGCTTTAATGTTATCCCACCTCACAATAAAGCTCGACTACAGATACTTTAAGAATAATGTCCTTATGTTTAATGTGATCTCATAATTAAGTCACACTTGATACATTAAATGGACTAGCCATTCTAGGGACTTTATTAAACAAACATAATAAAGAAAAAGCCTTTTATTATTAATAAATAATTCGATACAAGTACCAAAAGTATTGGCCTCTAGGGCTTACACCAACAATCTCCCACTAGCACCAGAGCCAATCAGGCATACCCCTAATGCCCATAGATCTAGTATGGCCATCATGCGTCTGCTGCGCAAGAGGCTTTGTTAGTGGGTCAACAATATTGTCAAATGTAGGTACTCTGCATATTTTCACATCTCCTCTATCTATTATCTCTTGAATGAGGTGATAAAACCTAATTATGTGTTTGGATCGTTGGTGAGATTTAGGCTCCTTAGCTTATGCGATAGCACCATTGTTATCACAATAGAGGCCAATGGGATCCATAATGCTAGGAACTATGCCAAGTTCACTAATGAACTTTTTCATCCAAACAACTTTCTTTGTTGCACTTGAGGCAGCAATATACTTGGTCTCGATTATAGAATCAGCAACCATATCTTGCTTTGAACTTTTCCAGCTCACAACGCCACCATTTAAGCAAAACACACAACCAGATTGCGATCTAAATTCATCCTTGTCTGTCTGGAAGCTAGCATCGGTGTATCCAATTACAACAAGCTCTTCCTGACCTCCATATATCAAGAATGAGTCTTTAGTCCTTCTCAAATACTTAAGGATATTCTTGACAGCTACCCAACGAGCATCATCGGGATCATACTGGTACTGACTCGTTGCACTTGAAGCATACGATACATCTGGTCGAGTACATAACATGGCATACATGATAGATCCTATTGCAGATGCATATGGAATCTTATTCATGTGATCCCTTTCTTCCTTAGTTGAAGGGGATTGTGTTTTTGATAGACATGTGCCATGTTTCATAGGTATGAATCCTTTCTTGGAATCGTGCATATTAAAGCGTCTCAGCACTTTGTCTATGTATGTACTCTGACTTAGGCCAATCAGTTTTTGTGATCTATCTCTATAGATTCTGATTCTTAATATATAGGCTGCTTCACCTAGGTCCTTCATAGAAAAGCATTTCCCCAACCAAGACTTTACTTGTTGTAGGGTAGGGACATCGTTTCCAATGAGTAATATGTTATCTACATATAATACCAGGAAAACGATCATGCTCCCACTAACCTTCTTGTAGACACAAGGCTCATCTTCGTTCTTGATGAATCCATATTGTTTTACTGTTTCATCAAAATGAAGATTCCAGCTTCTGGAAGCTTGCTTCAATCCATAGATTGATCTTTGTAACTTACATATCTTTTGGGCTTCTTCTAGTATGTCAAATCCTTCAGGCTGTGTCATGTACACATCCTCAAGAAGATTCCCATTAAGGAAAGCAGTTTTGACATCCATCTGGCATATTTCATAATCATGATATGCAGCGATAGCAAGTAAAATCCGAACAGATTTAAGCATTGCAACTGGTGACAAGGTTTCATCATAGTCAACCCCATGAATTTGTTTATATCCTTTTGCAACCAGTCTTGCCTTATAGGCATATACCTTACCATCCATGTTAGTCTTCTTTTTGAAGACCCACTTGCATCCTATAGGGTTAACTCCTACAGGAGGCTTTACCAAGGTCCAAACTTGGTTTGTGTACATGGAATCCATTTCAGATTTCATGGCTTCTAGCCACTTCTCAGACTCTGGACCAGTTATGGCCTCTTGGTAGGTCACAAGCTCATCTTGATCCATGAGTAATACATCACCTTGATCAGTTATGAGATATCCATATCTCTCAGGTAGGTGACGTATCCTGCTTGACCTACGCTGGTCTTGTTCTACTTGAGCTGGTTGCTCTTCCATAACTACTTGTGTTTCCTGCTCTAACTCCTTCATAGGTGTATCAATGCTTTGTGATTCTTGAATATCTTCAAGCTCTACTTTCCTCCCACTGATTCCTTTGGAAATAAAATCCTTTTCTAGGAAAACTCCAGTTCGAGTGACAAACACTTTACCCTCAGAAGGATTGTAGAAGTAATACCCTCTTGTTTCTTTAGGATACCCCATAAATAAGCATTTGTCAAATTTGGGATCAAGCTTAGTTGAAATTTGTCGTTTCATATAAACTTCGCAACCCCAAATCTTCATGTAAGGCATATGTGGTTTCTTACCAATCCATATCTCATATGGTGTCTTCTCAACCTTTTTGGATGGAACACGGTTAAGTGTGTAAGCTGCTGTCAATAGTGCATGTCCCCAAAAGGAGTTTGGAAGATCGGCGTGACTCATCATGGATCAGACCATGTCTAACAGGGTTCGATTTATTCTCTCAGATACACCATTACATTGGGGTGTTCCAGGAGGAGTAAGTTGGGATAGGATCCCACACTCTTTCAGATGGTCATCAAACTCTAGGCTTAAATACTCACCACCTCGATTTGATCGAAGAGTTTTAATATTCTTACCTAGTTGGTTTTGTACTTCATTCTTGAATTCCTTGAACTTTTCAAAGGACTCTGATTTGTGTTTCATTAAATACACATAACCATATCTACTGAAATCATCAGTAAATATGATGAAGTAATGAAAACCTCCTCTGGCTGGTATGTTCAGTGGTTCACATACATCAGTATGTATGAGGGCCAAAAGATCATTAGCTCTTTCACCTTTTCCTGTGAATGGAGACTTTGTCATCTTTCCAATTAAACAAGATCTGCATGTCTCATATGATTCATAATCAAAAGAGTCCAAGAGTCCATCTTTATGGAGTTTGAAAATGCGTTTCTCATTTATGTAGCCTAATCGACAATGCCAAAGGTAAGTTGGATTTAACTCGTTAGGTTTCATCCTTTTAGTATTAATGTTATAAATAGGCATTTCAAGATCAAGGACATATAGTCCATTGTTCATTTGTGCAGTAGCATAGAATATATCATTCAAATAAATTGAGCAACAATTGTTCTTTATTATAAATGAAAAACCAAACTTGTCAAAACAAGAAACGGAAATAATATTCCTGCTAATTGCAGGTACATAATAACAGTTTTCTAACTGGATTATTACACCACTAGGTAAAGTCAATACATAAGTTCCTACGGCTAAAGTAACAACCTTTGCTCCATTGCCAACTCGTAGGTCAACTTCACCTTTTGCCAAATCTCTACTCCTTTTTAGCCCTTGCACATTGGTACAAATGTGAGAACTGCATTCAGTATCTAATACCCATGATGCATAAGTAGATAAATTAATTTCAATAACAAAAATACCTGAAGTTGAAGTCTTTACTCCATTCTTCTTATCTTCTAGGTACTTTTGGCAGTTTCTCTTCCAGTGTCCGGTCTTACCGCAATGGAAGCATGTGCCTTCCTTTGCTATGCCTCCACTAGGCTTCAAAGCAGTAACAGTGGGTTTGGGTTTGGCAACTTCCTTGCCTTTCCCTTTATCACCCTGCTTGGTGGGTCTTTTGTTCTGTCTATTTCCATTTCCGATCATCAGAATGAACTTCCCTTTTGATTTCAGATTCTGCTCAGCAGTTCTTAACATGGCTAGCAGTCCAGGAAGAGATTTGTCCATATCATTCATATTGAAATTTAGGACAAATTGACTAAATCTATCTGGCAACGATTGCAAGATCAAATCAGTCGCAAGTTTCTTTCCGAGGGGAAAACCCAACCTCTCAAGGTTTTCCACATACCCAATCATCTTGAGCACACGGGGACCTACAGGGGCTCCCTCAGCTAACTTGCCTTCAAAAAGGGATTTTGAAACTTCAAACCTTTCATTCCTTGCTTGCTCTTGATAGAGCATCTTTAGGTGTTCGATCATATCGAATGCTACAATGTTCTCATGTTGCTTTTGCAACTCTGAGTTCATGGTAGCTAGCATGAGACAAGCAATTTCATTGGCATCATCTACATCCTTCTTATAAGCATCTCTTTCTACCTTAGGTGCATAACTAGGAGGTTCCTCTTCAGGAACAGGTTTCTCCAAGACATACAACTTTCTATCATGTTTGAGGATAATCCTCAGATTTCGGTGCCAATCCAGAAAATTTGTCCCAGATAATTTTTCCTTGTCAAGGATTGATCGCAAAATGTTGTTAGAGGTGTTTGATGTCATGGTAATCTACATTAAAATAACGAAAATATAAGTATCAATAACATATACTCCCACTATTTTACTCAAAACAAATGACCCTCACCATTTGATTCGAAAAATCCTGTTGGAAGATTTTCTAGTGGGTCGAGATCCACATTTCACTTTGTTTTAAGTCCGCGTTGGCAGATTACACAAAACTAGGTTATTTAGGTAGGAACTCCTTCCAATTGTATCTAATACAACTCTCAAATATTTTAGTTGGGTGAATAACTCTTTATTCCAATCCATCACATGGATCATTTCCAATGCTTCTAAACATATATAATCTTATTATAATTTGTTTAGTTAAGTTTGACCCATTATTTTAGCAATTGGATATTACAATTATCCCATTGCACCTTACTAATATAGAACATGCACCTCGTGTAGGCGAAACCTACATTATCCGATACTAGTCTTGATGAGTGCTAAAACTTGGAAAGCATAAACTTAATATTTAATTTGAGGGAATTTGCAATTATTCTGATCTCACCGGCTTATTTATCATATAAATCGTCTCTCACATGCATCAACATACATTCACTTGCATCAACATACATAATGAAACAGTTATGGCCCCTAGCGCAATTGTTCTCCCAAGCCAATGAGAGAATCTAAGCTAACCAAATAACGATCTAAGCTTCTCCAAGCAAGATCTTCAAGGTTGTCCTCCTTTGATATTGAATTCTTCTCTTTCTTCATAACATTACATTACATAAAAGAAACTCGTTTTACATACGAAGGAGTGAGATGAGAAAAGAAGTTACATTAAGAGATTAAAAGAGAGGCACGACACGCAGGTCGTATTTTAAAATCCCAAAACAAAATAAAGGAAAACTAAGGCCATAACCGATCACCACAAGACAATAATAATAAACACATTATTATTATTAATTTTAATTCTTTTAATTAATTAAAACCAAATTAAATTTCGGCGACCGATCACATTACACAGAGTTAGTCGGGGGTCCGCTGACCGATCAGCGAACGGGGGTCAAGGGGGTAGCGCCCCCTTGCAGGGTTGTATGGGAGCACCCTGACTAAAATTTTAATGAATAATTCATTTGAAATCGACGTCATTTTTCGCATCAACACTTGATACTTTAAAGCACAACTCTTACGCAGTCACAACCCTAATCACATAGCTCTTTGACAGCATAACCCTTGTGTCGTCATTAACCCTAATGCACCAATTTCAGACCGTCAAACACACCTCGATTGTTGATCCAGTATGATTGATCAACACGTCATTTCTTTACCATACTAATGTCAGATCAAGAAGCAAACGACCATTGATCGCTCAAAGGAAAATAACCATTAAGTGTTTGAATGAACGAAACAAAAACACTATATCATATATACCATATTTTGCATCAGGATTAATTATATCATATATATATATAACTTGATCGATCTCAATTGCGTAACCTATGGACGATTGATGTATCGCTACTTCACCATACTAATGTCGGATTTCGAAGCATAGTCAACATCAATCATCCAAATCATACACACATGATGCGAAATTTAATTACTCGTTTATTCTTTGATTCATTCTGTCTTTTAATCGTATTAATACAGAAAATACAGAAAATAAACAGCTATCAGATGCATGGTTTTGTAAGTGGCTCTGATACCACTGAAGGAGAAGAGCGATCCAAAACATAGCGGAATTTAAAATTTTCTCCTTTAGTGATCCTTACAAATGGGCATGATCAGTGATAGAATCGTTACCTCTTGTGGCGATTGTAACCTTTGATGCAGATCTACGGAGCGATCACGAACGTTGAATGATGGCAACGCCTCTACTCAGTCCATACAAACGGATTCCTTCAATCTTAGAGCTAGCTGCTACGAATGAAGGATTTGTGTGTGTGTGTGTGTGTGTGTGTGAGAGAGAGAGAGAGAGAGAGAGAGAAACGAAATTGCAACTACACAAATGCTTCTACACAAGGGTTCTATTTATAGAACCACTTGTGTGGGCTACAAGCTAAAAATCCCACTTAAGTGTATGTGGCCCATATCTTATAATATGTCAAAATCACTTAAGCGCGTGGTACCTTACCATATTTCGTATTCTACTTAAGTACACCGTACCTTGCGATGTTCTACAATTCACTTAAGTACACCGTACCTTATAGTGTTCCTTAGTTACTCTATCTCTCATCAATCCATCCTTTTGTGTGTGACCCTGTAGGTTTTTCGCGGCATTGGCAATTATATTAAATCATGTATTTAACATGATAAATAGTGAGCGGTATCTAGCAACACATCACTGCTACCCAAGACATGAAAATGTCATGTGATATGACAAATACTTTTGTGATAATACTTGTGTGTACAATTACCCTTTTGCCCTTATGTCTATATTGAGCACAAGGCATAGACCGTGTCATCCTTGTCCAGTTCAATATTGGGCCCATAGACATTTATCGTGTTACGCAGGATGGGCAAATTCCATCTAGGTCACTCATGTCCCTTAGCATGCTTCGTGGAGTACCCATCAACTGTCTTTATGGTCATCCAATTACGGACAATGTTTGATCAGTAATAAGGCACTCGACTCTACATCTAGGGTCCATAGTGTAACACCCCGATAATAATATAATAATTATTTAAATTAAGTTAATAATATATTTATTAATTTAATTAAATAATTGGATTATTATTATTATTATTATTTTGGAATTATTGAATTATTATTATTGTTGGGATAATAATAATTATTGGAAAATATATAAGTTGGAAATAAGAAAAGAGTCTCATTTGGAAAAGAAACTTTTCACGTGAAACAGAGAAGCGATTGAGAAAGTGGAGAAAGGGCAAGAGGAAGAGCTAGAGAGCAAGGGTTGGAGAACGGAAAAGCTTGAAGCTCAAAGTTGCCGGATTGACTCAGGTAAGGGGGGTTTATCGTCGTTTAATGGGTATTATGGGTTAGCATGTAATGGGTAGTGATAAACCGTTGAATTGACCCTAGTTGGGATTGTTGAATGCTGAAAATTGTGATGGATATGCTGTGTAAAAACTGAAATTGAACCTGTAATTGAGTGTGTTGTAATTTCCCTAACGTATAGCTTTTTACGGAATTGGAATCGGAGGTCCGGAAGTCCTCCAACGGCGGAAAATGCGGAGGATTCTGCATTCTGCTTTGTGTTAGCGCAGGAACTGCTGTTTTGTCTGCGTTAACCGGTTAACCCAGGGTGTTAACCGGTTAACACTATTGCGAATTGTGAAATTAGTGCTGTTTTGCCTGCGTTAACCGGTTAACCCAGGGCGTTAACCGGTTAACACTATTGCGTTTTGCCAGAAAGTGTGGTTGTGCTGCGTTAACCGGTTAACCCAGGGCGTTAACCGGTTAACACTGTTGAAAAGTGAGAAAATGGACATTTTAATGTTGTATACATAATTGATGTTTGGCCTATAGTGGCGTATGATGTAATAGGGATTAATTCCCGCTATTTTGAGCAGTATAGGTATTAGTAGAGTGTGCTAATACTGTGGGTAATTATTTGACATGATATGATGTTGTGATACATGTTTTGATGATGTTTGATAGTATGCATAATGTTGTGAATGTACGTGTTATGTATGCAATTGTGAATGGACTGTTGTATGGCTTAGAGTGTGAGCATATGTCCATTGTGGATTTTGTTGTTGATGTTGCATTGCTAGATGATTAGCATGCATATTGTGGCCTTTAGGGTGGTAGCTAATTCCCATGGTGAGGAATTAGTGAGTTAGTCATTTTGGACTGTTGTTGATGTTTGCATGCTAGGTGATTAGCGTGCATAGCATGGCCCATTTGGGGTGGTAGCTAATTCCCACGGTGAGGAATTAGTGAGTGAGTCACTAGGTCTCAAATGAGTGAGACTAGTGGGCTTGGTAGCCGTGCCTGGATTTGGACGGTGAGGTGAACTATATGTTCACAAAGAGTCGGTACCGCATGCATGGAGTCTCATTGCATAATTGATATATGGCGTATAATATTAATGGATGGATTCCAGTATTATACGTGTGTTGTGTGTTGTGTGTGGTGTGTTGTGTTGATGTTGAACATGATTGAGTTGACATTGCTGTTACTGAATGTGTAATCTGATTTGGGTGATGAAACGTGTTATTTACTTAGCATTACATGATGTTTTATAATGCTTATTATATCGATTGAGGAACTCACCCTTACAACTATTTTTCAGGTAACGAGCAATGAGTTGAGTAGAAGTTAATGCTTGGAGTCTAGTGTAGTCTCCTTAGTGGGTCGTGCTCTGATAGATGTAACATCGGGACGGGATGTTTTATTTTGTTGAATAATTTCACATGTAATATGTTACATGTTTTACATGATTGATGAGATTTCTATCCGCTGCGTTTTATGCAAATGTTTATGTTTTGAATTAATAAAAGAGCATGACCGTTATACTGTTGAATGGTGTGGAATAGTGTGTGACACCCTTAAATGGCATAGTTACTCTGATTGATATATGTTGTTATTTTAATTAAATATTTGGGGTTTTTTAGTAGGGTGTTACATTAGTGGTATCAGAGCATAGTCGGTCGAGTCGAGTCGTAATTATTCTGTTCCCCTGTACGGGATAGGTGTTGTGTAACCCTATCAGTACTTATTGTTTTAGCTTGTTGGGTTTCAGAATAGAGATGGCTGGAAGAGGTAGGGATGATGCTGCGATTGCTGAGGCTCTGGGTATGCTAGCTGGAGTACTTGGAGGAAATCCGAATGTTGTGGGAATGGGAGCTGCTCGTCAACTGAGTGAGTTCCAGAAGAACAATCCTCCAATGTTCAAGGGAGCATACGATCCAGATGGTGCTCAGAAGTGGTTGAAGGAGATCGAGAGGATCTTCCGAGTGACTGAGTGTGCCGATAACCAGAAGGTCAGGTTCGGTACGCATATGCTGTCAGAGGAAGCTGATGATTGGTGGGTTGCTACCCGCACTTAGTTGGAATCTGCTGGAAATGCTGAGATCACTTGGGCTGTGTTCAGAGAGAGATTCCTGAGGAAGTATTTTCCAGAGGATGTTAGAGGAAAGAAAGAGATAGAGTTCTTGGAATTGAAGCAGGGCAATCGGTCTGTTACGGAGTATGCTGCTAAGTTCACAGAGCTGTCGAAGTATTACACTCCCTATAATGAGGCTGCTGGAGAATTTTCGAAATGTGTAAAGTTTGAGAACGGGTTGCGTCCCGAGATCAAACAGGCTATTGGATATCAGCGGATCAGAGTGTTTTCTGACTTGGTTGACTGTTGCAGGATTTTTGAACAGGATTCCAAAGCCAGAGCGGAGAGTTATCAGCAGAGGGTTGATAGAAGAGGCAAGAATCAGAATGATCGTGGGAAACCGTATGCAGCTGGCAGAGGTTTCCAGAGTCAGAGTGGGATGAAGAGGCCTAGTGGGGGAGACTCTAGTGCTCCTGCTAAGTGTTACAGATGTGGTCAGGCTGGACATCGTGTCCATGAGTGTACCAGTGCTGAGAAGAAATGTTTCAAGTGTGGAAAAGGTGGTCACTTGGCTGCAGAGTGCCGGTTGAAGACTGTGACTTGTTTCAACTGTGGAGAGGTGGGTCATATTAGTCCACAGTTTCCTAAGCCAAAGAGAGAGAATCAGTCGGGAGGCAAGGTCTTTGCTTTATCGGGTTCTGAGACTTTTGCAGATGATCGTTTGATCCGAGGTACGTGTTATATTAATGGCTTTCCTCTTATAGCTATTATTGACACCGGTGCTACTCATTCCTTTATATCTTTGGATTGTGCTGTGAAACTTAAGTTAGAGATATCTGAGATGTTGGGTAGTATGGTGATTGATACTCCTGCGAAGGGTTCAGTGACTACTACTTCAGTTTGTTTAAATTGTCCTTTGAGTATTTTTGGTAGAGACTTTGGGATGGACCTTGTGTGTCTTCCACTAGTGCAGATTGATGTTATCCTGGGTATGAACTGGTTGGTGTTTAACCGAGTTTATATCAATTGTTTTGATAAGACTGTAATATTTCCTGAGGTTGAGGTAGGAGAGAGTGTGGTTCTATCAGCGAGGCAGGTGAATGAGGCAGTAGTAGATGGGGCAGAGTTGTTTATGCTGTTAGCGACTTTGGCGGCTAAAGATAAACTGGTGATTTGTGATCTGGCTGTGGTGTGTGATTTTCCTGATGTGTTTCCAGAAGAAGTGAATGAATTGCCACCAGAGCGTGAAGTCGAGTTCTCGATTGACTTAGTACCTGGTACTAGGCCGATATCGATGGCTCCGTACCGTATGTCTGCTGTTGAGTTAACTGAATTGAAGAGTCAGTTGGAAGATCTGTTGGATAAGAAATTTATTCGTCCGAGTGTGTCACCGTGGGGTGCACCAGTGTTATTGGTTAAGAAGAAAGAAGGTACTATGAGGTTGTGTGTGGACTACAGGCAACTGAATAAAGTGACGATAAAGAATCGGTATCCTTTACCGAGGATTGATGATTTGATGGATCAATTGGTTGGTGCGAGTGTGTTCAGCAAGATAGATTTGAGATCTGGGTATCATCAGATACGTGTGAAAACTGAGGATATTCAGAAGACTGCTTTCAGAACAAGGTATGGACATTATGAGTATTCTGTAATGCCTTTTGGTGTGACTAATGCGCCTGGAGTATTTATGGAGTATATGAATAGGATTTTCCATCCGTACCTAGATAAGTTTGTTGTGGTGTTTATTGATGACATTTTAGTGTATTCGAAATCTGAAGAAGAGCATACTGAGCATTTGAGAGTGGTTTTAGAAGTTCTCCGAGAAAAGAAGTTATTTGCTAGACTATCCAAGTGTGAATTTTGGTTAGAGGAGGTTAGTTTTCTTGGTCATGTGATTTCAAGAGGTGGTGTTGCTGTTGATCCTTCTAAGATAGAAGCGGTATCTAAGTGGGAAGCTCCGAAGTCTGTTGCTGAGATTCGAAGTTTCCTTGGTTTGGCTGGTTATTATAGGAAGTTCATTGAGGGATTTTCTAAGTTGGCGTTACCGTTGACGATGTTGACTAGAAAGGGGCAAGCATTTGTTTGGGACTCAAAATGTGAAGAAGGTTTCCAAGAGTTAAAGAGAAAGTTGACTACTGCTCCTATTCTGATATTACCGAGTCCGTCGGAATCATTTAAAGTTTACTGTGATGCTTCATTGTTGGGTTTGGGTGGTGTGTTGATGCAGAATAAGCAGGTTATAGCTTATGCTTCGAGACAGCTGAGGGTTCATGAGAGGAACTATCCGACACACGATTTAGAGTTGGCAGCTGTGGTATTTGTTCTGAAGTTATGGAGGCATTACTTGTACGGGTCAAGATTTGAGGTTTTCAGTGACCATAAAAGTTTAAAGTATTTGTTTGATCAGAAAGAGCTGAATATGAGACAGAGGAGATGGTTAGAGTTTCTGAAGGATTATGACTTTGGTTTGAATTACCATCCGGGTAAAGCAAACGTAGTGGCTGATGCATTGAGTCGGAAATCATTGCATATGTCTATGTTGATGGTTAGGGAATTGGATTTAGTTGAGCAGTTTAGAGACTTGAGTTTGGTGTGTGAGAGTACTCACAATAGTGTTAAATTGGGAATGTTGAAGTTAACGAGTGGCATTCTGGATGAGATTAGAGAGGGTCAGAAATCCGATATGCTTTTGGTTGATAAGTTGACTTTAGTGAATCAAGGTCAAGGTGGTGAATTCAGAGTTGATGGGAATGGTGTTTTGAAATTTGGTAATCGGGTGTGTATTCCGGATGTTACCGAACTTAAGAAGAGTATTCTGGAGGAAGGACATCGTAGTGGCCTGAGTATTCATCCTGGAGCTACGAAGATGTATCATGATTTGAAAAAGTTATTTTGGTGGCCGGGAATGAAAAGAGAAATTGCGAGTTTTGTTTATTCCTGTTTGACTTGTCAGAAGTCAAAGATTGAGCATCAGAAGCCGTCTGGGCTAATACAACCGTTGGCTATTCCAGAGTGGAAGTGGGATAGTATCAGTATGGATTTTGTTTCTGGTTTACCGAGGACAAGTAAGAATTGTGAAGCTATTTGGGTGATTGTTGACAGATTGACAAAGTCGGCTCATTTCATTCCGATCAGAATGGATTATCCGTTAGAGAGATTAGCCGAGTTGTATATTGAGAAGATTGTAAGTTTGCATGGTATTCCGTCTAGTATTGTTTCGGACAGAGATCCTAGATTTACATCGAAGTTCTGGGAAGGTTTGCAGAGGGCTTTGGGAACTAAGCTGAGATTGAGTTCTGCATATCATCCGCAGACTGATGGTCAGACTGAGAGGACGATTCAGTCACTAGAGGATCTTTTGAGGGCTTGTGTTTTGGAAAAAGGAGGTGCTTGGGATTGTTATTTACCTTTGATTGAGTTTACCTACAACAATAGTTTTCATTCGAGCATTGGTATGGCACCGTTTGAAGCTTTGTATGGTAGAAGATGTCGGACACCTTTATGTTGGTATGAGTCCGGTGAGAGCGCTGTGGTTGGACCGGAGATTGTTCAACAGACTACGGAAAAGATTAAGATGATTCAGGAGAAGATGAGAATTGCTCAGAGTCGTCAGAAGAGTTATCATGACAAGAGGAGGAAGTCACTTGAATTTCAAGAAGGAGATCATGTGTTTCTTCGTGTTACTCCGATAACTGGGGTTGGTCGAGCTTTGAAGTCAAAGAAGTTGACACCTCGATTTATTGGTCCTTATCAGATTTTGGAGAGGATAGGGGAAGTAGCCTATCGTATCGCTTTACCGCCGTCGCTTGCGAATTTGCATGAAGTTTTTCATGTGTCTCAGTTGAGGAGGTACATTCATGATCCGTCGCATGTAGTCCAAGTAGATGATGTACAGGTGAGAGATAACCTGACTGTTGAAACATCGCCTATGAGGATCGAGGATCGAGAATTGAAGCAGTTGCGGGGTAAAGAGATTGCCTTGGTGAAGGTAGCTTGGGGAGGACCAGCAGGTGGCAATGTGACTTGGGAACTGGAGAGTAAGATGAAGGAGTCTTACCCAGAGTTGTTCGCTTGAGGTATGTTTTCGAGGACGAAAACTCTTTTAGTGGGGGAGAGTTGTAACACCCCGATAATAATATGATAATTATTTAAATTAAGTTAATAATATATTTATTAATTTAATTAAATAATTGGATTATTATTATTATTATTATTTTGGAATTATTGAATTATTATTATTGTTGGGATAATAATAATTATTGGAAAATATATAAGTTGGAAATAAGAAAAGAGTCTCATTTGGAAAAGAAACTTTTCACGTGAAACAGAGAAGCGATTGAGAAAGTGGAGAAAGGGCAAGAGGAAGAGCTAGAGAGCAAGGGTTGGAGAACGGAAAAGCTTGAAGCTCAAAGTTGCCGGATTGACTCAGGTAAGGGGGGTTTATCGTCGTTTAATGGGTATTATGGGTTAGCATGTAATGGGTAGTGATAAACCGTTGAATTGACCCTAGTTGGGATTGTTGAATGCTGAAAATTGTGATGGATATGCTGTGTAAAAACTGAAATTGAACCTGTAATTGAGTGTGTTGTAATTTCCCTAACGTATAGCTTTTTACGGAATTGGAATCGGAGGTCCGGAAGTCCTCCAACGGCGGAAAATGCGGAGGATTCTGCATTCTGCTTTGTGTTAGCGCAGGAACTGCTGTTTTGTCTGCGTTAACCGGTTAACCCAGGGTGTTAACCGGTTAACACTGTTGCGAATTGTGAAATTAGTGTTGTTTTGCCTGCGTTAACCGGTTAACCCAGGGCGTTAACCGGTTAACACTGTTGCGTTTTGCCAGAAAGTGTGGTTGTGCTGCGTTAACCGGTTAACCCAGGGCGTTAACCGGTTAACACTGTTGAAAAGTGAGAAAATGGACATTTTAATGTTGTATACATAATTGATGTTTGGCCTATAGTGGCGTATGATGTAATAGGGATTAATTCCCGCTATTTTGAGCAGTATAGGTATTAGTAGAGTGTGCTAATACTGTGGGTAATTATTTGACATGATATGATGTTGTGATACATGTTTTGATGATGTTTGATAGTATGCATAATGTTGTGAATGTACATGTTATGTATGCAATTGTGAATGGACTGTTGTATGGCTTAGAGTGTGAGCATATGTCCATTGTGGATTTTGTTGTTGATGTTGCATTGCTAGATGATTAGCATGCATATTGTGGCCTTTAGGGTGGTAGCTAATTCCCATGGTGAGGAACTAGTGAGTTAGTCATTTTGGACTGTTGTTGATGTTTGCATGCTAGGTGATTAGTGTGCATAGCATGGCCCATTTGGGGTGGTAGCTAATTCCCACGGTGAGGAATTAGTGAGTGAGTCACTAGGTCTCAAATGAGTGAGACTAGTGGGCTTGGTAGCCGTGCCTGGATTTGGACGGTGAGGTGAACTATATGTTCACAAAGAGTCGGTACCGCATGCATGGAGTCTCATTGCATAATTGATATATGGCGTATAATATTAATGGATGGATTCCAGTATTATACGTGTGTTGTGTGTTGTGTGTGGTGTGTTGTGTTGATGTTGAACATGATTGAGTTGACATTGCTGTTACTGAATGTGTAATCTGATTTGGGTGATGAAACATGTTATTTACTTAGCATTACATGATGTTTTATAATGCTTATTATATCGATTGAGGAACTCACCCTTACAACTATTTTTCAGGTAACGAGCAATGAGTTGAGTAGAAGTTAATGCTTGGAGTCTAGTGTAGTCTCCTTAGTGGGTCGTGCTCTGATAGATGTAACATCGGGACGGGATGTTTTATTTTGTTGAATAATTTCACATGTAATATGTTACATGTTTTACATGATTGATGAGATTTCTATCCGCTGCGTTTTATGCAAATGTTTATGTTTTGAATTAATAAAAGAGCATGACCGTTATACTGTTGAATGGTGTGGAATAGTGTGTGACACCCTTAAATGGCATAGTTACTCTGATTGATATATGTTGTTATTTTAATTAAATATTTGGGGTTTTTTAGTAGGGTGTTACACATAGTGGTTTCAGGTCGAAGGGTGGTATACACCATTATCACCATGAGAATAACTTATGACACTTTGTATAACATTTTATATAGTATTCTCGTAGCGGGTCAATCCAGTATAAATATTACTCTTAATATTCGTACCTATGTTTAAGACTTGATAACTCCTTATCCATGATCCATGAGATGCGATCATCAGTCTATATACCTAATAATCTTAATGTTTTAATGTTATCCCACCTTACAATAATGCTCGACTACGGATACTTTTAGAATAATGTCCTTATGTTTAATGTGATCTCATGATTAAGTCACACTTGATACATTAAATAGACTTGCTATTCTAGGGACTTTATTAAACAAACATAATAAAGAAAAAGCCTTTTATTATTAATAAATAATTCGATACAAGTACCAAAAGTATTGGCATCTAGGGCTTACACTAACAGTTTCATCCTTTCACCGACGGCGATTCTAGCAATTTGACCAGTATCAACTCGTGAGTTGATATTGATCTAATATCATATCCCAATAAACCCATTTCCTAACTTCTCTACATTTCAAAAGACAAAACTTAGGATCTTTTCGTATTTAATTATCTTCCACCAAGAAGGTACGAAGAATGTCGTCATTCATACTTTCAAGTTCAACGTAATTAAATAGGGTCAACTGTCATACCCCAGTTTTGTTCGGGCATTTTTATTTTTTATTGCATTTAAATTAATCTATGTATCATTTCATTTGGCCATGGAGTCCCATAAGCATTCATAAGTCAAAAGTCAACATAAAGTCAACACTAGCATGTCTTAGGAAACTTGAATAAAAGTCCATGCATCATGGTTCAATAATAATTTAAATCATCACACATTATTTCATTTGGAGTTTCATTGATTATTATCATACATCATAATAAAAAGTCAGAAAAGTCATCATTTCATATGTTGAGAAAATTGGCTAAATTTGCATGTTTCTTTATTCATTTTGGAAAAATAAATTCATGACCGTTTAAGTCATCATCATAACTTTTATTTCATATTTTATTAATAATTTCCATATAAATCAAAAGTTAAGGAAAAGTCAAGTTTTTGGCACTAAAAGACAAAAAAGATGACACTTGTTTTGCCAAACCACTCATGATATAACACACCTTCAAATTCACACAAAATTCACAATGTATCATCAATTTAGAGTGCATTACACCAGATATTTTGCATCAAATTCCATCAAATTCAAATTTCCCACAAATTCCATCAAATTCAAATGAAATGGGCTCGCACTTTTCTCATCTTTGCATGATCCTAATTTTAACCCTTAACCCACTTCTAACTCTATATAACTGTGCATTTTCACATCAGAAAATCATCCACAACTCACATTTTCAATTGCCAAAGCTCTACCAAGTTGATTTCTCAAAATTCAAGTTTTTTCACTTTTAAGAAACTTTAAATTTTCACTAATTCTTTTGATTTCTTGAGCAAATGTGTTTCCATCTTCATTGCATTTAATTTGCAGAACCAATACCTACACAAATCACCAACCAAAATTAGTCCAAATCAAGATCAAAGGTTTAGTTTGATTTTGAACCTATTTTTTGAAGTTTCTCGGATTATGAATTTGAGCTTGGATTTGAGTAGATGTGGTTTAGAGGATTCCAAATCTACAAAAAAATTGAATTGAAAGCTTGTGTGGAGCTTCTTCGGAGCTTGAATAGAGAGTCATTGTGTCCACCATTGTTATCGGCAAGTTCTTGAGGTTTTTGTTCAAAGTAAGCCTAATCCTCGTTTTTCTTGTGTTTTTTGTGTGCTATGATATTTGTACATACTTAAGGAAATTATTTCAATCATTATTTGCATGAAAACACATTTAATTTGAGTTTCTGGAAAATCGATTCAAGAGCTCTCATGAAATCAAGAACACAAAAATGGAAAAATTGTGAATCTCAATCGTAAATTGCAAACTCGTATACCATTTGAATCGGTTTTTCATGCTGATCATAAATATGTAATTAGTTTTGCGTTTGGATGTGTATTTTGATCGGACCGAACAATTTTTCATTATGGATTTGTCCTCTTTTTACCTTGATTCTCATAAACCGTAGTTGTTTGCTAATTTTGATTGCATATTTGGGTTTGTGGCAAAACTCCAAGTCCAACAATATATAATTTGTGAATTAACTCAGTGATTTGGTGATTTTTTTATTTATTTTTTTGTTCAAGGAGAATGATGAATATTGTGTAAAATGAAGAACATGTGTGATAAAACCCAGATTTGATCCCTGTAGTTGGATCAATTTGGCTTTTTTTTGCTTCCCGTGCCTCACGTGTCATGTTCTGACTCCCAAGTTGACGGTGTTTTCCAACTCTCAAGTTGGCGGTGTTTTCCAACTCTCAAATTGACGGTATTTTTCCAACTCTCAAGTAGATGGTACTTCTCCAACTCTCAAGTTGATGTTGTTTTTCCAACTTTCAAGTTAGCAGTGTTTTCCAACTCTCAAGTTGGCGGTGTTTTCCAAGTCTCAAGTTGATGGTATCGTTCATCCTTTTGTCGATGGAGATCCTAGCAGTTTGACTAGTATCAACTCGCGAGTTGATATTGATTTGATATCCTATCCCAATAAACTCGTTTCCTAACTTCTCTATATTTTATCTCTGCATTTTAAAAGACAAAATTTGGGGTCTTTTCGTATTTAATTATCTTCCACCAAAAAGGTGCGAAGACCGTCATCACTCATACTTTCGAGTTCAAGGTAATTAAATATGGGCAGTTGTCATACACCAATTTTGTTTGGGCATTTTTATTTTTTATTGCATTTAAATTCATCTACATATCATTTCATTTGGTCATGAAGTCCCATAAGCATTCATAAGTCAAAAGTCAACATAAAGTCAACACCTGCATATGTTAGGAAACTTGAATAAAAATGCATGCATCATGGTTCAATAATCGTTTAAATCATTATCACACATTTGGAGTTTCGTTGATTATCATCATACATCATAATAAAAATTCAGAAAAGTCAACATTTCACATATTTATAAAATTGGCTAAATTTTCATGTTTCTTTATTCATTTTGGAAAAATAAATTCATGACCATTTAATTCATCATCATAACTTTTATTTCATATTTTATTACTTATTTTCATGCATCATAAATCAAAAGTGAAGGAAAACCCAAGTTTTTGGCACTAAAAGACAAAAAGATCACAATTATTTTACCAAACCACTCATGCATCTAACACACCTTCAAATTCACACTAAATTCATAATGTATCAGCAATTTGGAGTGCATTACATCGGATATTTTGCATCAAATTCAAATTTCCCACAAATTCCATCAAATTCAAGTGAAATGCACTCACATTTTTCTCATCTTTGCATAGTCTCAAGTTTAACCCTTAACCTAATTCTAAATATATATAACAATGCATTTTCACATCAGAAAACCATCCCTAACTCACTTTTTCAATAGCCAAAGCTCTACCAAGTTGAATTCTCAAAATTCAAGTTTCTTCACTTTTAAGAAACTTTGAATTTTCACTAATTCTTTTAAGTTCTTGAGCAAATGTGTTTCCATCTCTATTGCATTTAATTTACAGAACTATTACCTACACAAATCACCAACCAAAATAGTTCAAATCAACATCAAAGGTTTAGTTCAATTTTAAACCTGATTTTTGAAAAGTTTCTTGGATTGTGAATTTGAGCTCCGAGTTGAGTAGATGAGGTTGAGAGGATTCCAAATCTATAAAAATTTATGAACTGAAAGCTTGTGTGGACCTTCGTCAGAGCTTGATCAGAGAGCCATTTGTCGCATCCTGCGAAAAATCAACCGGCGAGACTCAAAATAAAACACACACAGAGCCGCCACTGCGCGTTATTTATCCCAAGATAGGGAAAGGAAACGCTCAGAGAAACCTGGAAAGGAAATGGTCTTGCGACCAAAGAGACAGGGTAAGGGAGTCGGTTACGCAAGGGGAAGGTATTAGCACCCCTCACGTCCGTCGTACTCGACGGGATCCACGTCCTAGAATAAAGAAAAGGTTGCTAAACATCACACACACACACGGGGAACGCAGGTGGGGTTAAGAGGAACGAGCTCGATAAGGTATCGCACCTTATGCCTACATATCTTGTCTGGAACAAGAATCAGAGCCACTGTAGTTCGGCTTACGCACGCCAAACAACACAAAACATACAAACAAGCAAGGGTGGAAAACATGGAGCCCGACAACCACTGGATGGAATTACGTCGGCATCCGAACCAAAATACACTCAAAGGGGCAAACGTGGAGCCCGACAGCCAATTATTGGACTTACGTCGGCATCCGAACCAAACACACAATCAGATAACAGATAAACACACGCAAAAAAGGAAAAGGTTGCCCGGAGTGGTCTCGCACGACCACCTGCCTACATACCTCGTCTGGAACGAGGATCAGGGCGATGTAGTTCCCCTGAAAGGGACTGAATTACTAGCCAGAAACCAGGGGAAGACACGACACTAGGGAGCTGGACTCGAGCCTAGTGTTGTCATGCAAAGTTACCCTAAGTTCGGTTTTCTATCCTACTTGCATAAGCAAACTATTCCTATCCAGGAAAGAAGCAAGTACACAAGCATACAGCATAATTCAAGCATACATCAAATGAGAACAAGCATCTCAAACAGATATCCACACAGCACGCACTATAACCAAACAAGTGGCTCACACAATAGGTTTGACTGCCGAATCGAGTCGTCTGTACGGGCTGGATTTGCTCTTAACCTTGCCATTACGAGGCTAAGGTGAAGCAGATGAGAGGTGAAGTGAGGATCAGACCTCACAGCTCTTATCCCTAACCAGGGAGAGCTTCTGACAAATGAGCATGGGTCCAGAATGGGGGAACCCTTCTATACTCAGAGACTCTGACACAATGTGCACTGCACAAGATCTTGGGCTTGTGATCTCAATGCTACGACCATGTAATGGGAGCAAGGAGAAGACTCAACTGAATAGTGGGGGATAGATTGCTTATCCCTAACTTCCACCAATTGCCTTATTTAAAGGACTTTCACCTGCTTGGCACAAAAAATAAACAACCACAATCATTGCCTCTTAAGGAGGACTTCAGACATTTATTTGCCCGGCCCGGTAACAGCCGGGTCTCCAGACTACATGAAGTCAAGAGGACCTACCTCAATGCAAGTTTCTTAAGCAAAGCAAAGCAAAAGTTCACAAGGAACTGAGCAACTAAAAGTACCTGGAAACAGTCAAACACAGTTAGTACTCAGACAGACAAAACTAAACAACAAAAGTTTAATCAGTTAATCTATACAGATCAATGCCCAACAAAGCAAGCTCAAAGCTCAATCCCAAACTTCACAACCTACAAAACAATGTTATGTTAGTGTACAAACATCAAACAACATCAATTGCATTTAACTTGATTCATTCTCCATGTGCATTATGCTTTTGATCCTGAAAAATCAAGCAAATATTAGCAACAAGACCACTAGGCTAAGCCTAGGGTCCAAAGGCAAGAAAAATTCCTAAACAGCAAGGTATTCACCAACCAAAGTCAAATTAATGTCAAACAAGAGCAAACACCATTAGTCTCATGTTTATATCATTCATCATGTTCAGGTTATGCACAAAACAAGGCAAATTAGTTCAAATGAAGCACCAAACATGCAAACAGAACTATTGCATTCAAATCCACATCAAAACAACTTCAAAAATTCTCAAATAAATTACACCTAAACAGGACCTAATCCAGGTATGGCACATCAAATTTCAGCTTAATTGGGCAAATGGAACCATGTCAATGAAAATCAACAAAAACAGACACAATTATATGCTCCAAATCACAATATCAACACATGCTTCCACTTCAAAAATTCATAACTCAATGAAAACAGTAAAGAAATGAGTGAGACCAAAACAGGGATGTCACATCATGTGTCTATAACTATCATACAAAATTTCATGATCATTCAATAACATATGAGCATTTCACATCAAATCTACCAACCTATATCACACAAGCTTGCACAATTGACCAACAGAGATGAAAAATGGAAATCAAATTGAAAATGCCACATAAAATTCCACAAAAATTCACATAGCATCTTAACATGTTAATGAAACATCATGCAAAATTTCACATCATTTCACCAAGTCTAAGTCACTCAAATAAATCCAGCAAATTAACATAATGAGGTGTGACACAAATTGTCACACCTAAGTTCCAAAATTCATAACTCAATGATCGGGTATCAAAAATTCATGAAATTTACATGGAAATAAACATCAGCCAGTCAACAATCATCACAAAAATTTTCAAGAATTTCTTTTACACTATGTGCATTTCACAATTAAAATGGTAGCATGTATCAAAATGTAGCACATGTTAAACATCCCTAGGTCAAACATAATTCCTACCATGCACAACCTTCAAAAATGAGTCAAATAAATCCTACAGTCAACAACAGAGTCAACATAAAAATTCTCATATTTTTCTGGATTTTCTATAATTTTCTATGAATTTTTAAGGTGTTAATGAATTTTGTGAATTAATTAAAATTAATTGAAATATACAATGGCAGATTTGTAAATAAAGATGGCGGGAGCGGGAAACAGCGTGTTTAAATTTTCAAACGGTTTTTCAGATCAAACACCTTAACTTCATCGTTTTCATTCAACAATTTTCCAGAACTCAAAAAAATCGAAGAACACAAAATCTTCATGGAAATGAGCGAGCCTATAACCGTTCGAACCGTATGATCATCTACAATCCAAATATCAACTTATTTCAACCTAATTATTCCTATATCATGCGAATCGAAGAGGTTAGGGTTTTGTCACGAAAATTCGAATCCAGATTTCTTCTCCTATAGTTAACCATTTGCTAAACCACAAGCATCATTGTAATCTACAATCAATGGACTACAAAACTCCTATAAGTATTCAGAGAATCGTGACGATCGAAATTCGAAGTACCTGTTATGGCAGCGAGGAAATTGGACGAATTGGCACGTGTTAGCTCCAAACAGATGCAGCCTGACCTCGAGGAAGTTGATTAATGCGCCCAGGTTCAATTGTAGTGGTCCCTAATGCTTGCAATTCGAATTCACCATTGAAGATGCAATGTTGGACAGTCACGAATCCAAGCCTTTTCCACTCCAAATTCCACAAACAGTTTGAGAAGATGATGAGAGGAGTTGAATGCAAAAAGAAATTCGAAGTTTGATCCAAGATTGAGGAAGATTGATGAGTTTGAAGGTTTTTTGTGTTCTTGAGATTTTGAGAGAATTTGATGAGTTTTCAGATCTGGTTTTGGTGAATGTGAAATTCTGTTAGGATTAGAAAGTGATTAGGCTTATATATGTGACCTTAAACCAAGTTTAATCATGTCATTAACCAAATGGAGTGTATTAGTGAAAATGGTTAACTTTCAAAGTGAGGGCAAAATAGGAATTTCACTTGCCAGCTCAATGCCACCTATTTGACAGCTCACACAACTTCCAAATGCCATGTGTGAGCTGTTGAAACTTGTCTCACTCTCATTGGTTGTGTAATTTGCAAAATCACATGTGAATGCCACTTTGTCCATTTTTGCCATTTCATTTTTCAAGCCAAATCTCAAATTACAAGCCTTAGGCATGAAGTGATGATTCCAACAAATTTTAAATACCATTCATGAGGTGTTGCAAAAATCCCCACTCAAAAATTCCAATTATTTCACAAGTTGGACAATTTTGCCCCTGGTCCATTTAACTGTCCAGTTGAAATTTGACTTTTTGCATTGACCACTTTTGGAAAAATCCAATTATGCACCATGAAAGTACATGTCAAATGGAGTTTGTGCATATAAAGAACTTGCAATTTGGCCAAACCATGTGGAAGTTATGGCCTCCTGATTATGGGTCATTTTTGAATTTCACTGAGCCCTAATTTTCCAACCATACATGAGATTTTCAAGTTCTTGGACTTTTTGGAAAGGTGAGAACAAGATCTACAACTTTCATGTTGAACAAATTTTCATTTGAAGCTTACTTGGACACGTGGCCTTGAGGTCCAAAACTTTCCATTTTTGGAAACTTCAATTACAAGTCACTTTCTATTTTTGGCAGTTTTTGTCCTGACTTGATTTTCTTCATTCTTAAGCTTTGAGATGTCAAATAACACTTGTTCCAACATGAATGAAGTGTATCCAACTCATTTCCACCTCCCCATCCATCAGATCATGTACAGTTGACCACAGTGGACTTTTCAACTGACAGATGAATCAGGCAATGCATAGATCACATTAAGCTCCAATCTTCAACTGAAATGGCTCAAGGGTAAAACCCTAGCCTCAATAAGCACAATATAATCACATAATGAACCCCACAACCATCATAAACCCCATCTCCTGATTATGCCCTGATTGGCCCAATGCAACTGATTAGGGTTGACCAGTGGTCAAAACCCTAATCTCAAGGAATCTGCTTCAACACTTGATTCTTCTGATGATAACCAACCATGACGATGATGATGTATCACTTCAATCAAGATGAAGACCAATATCCTTGGAGAATCACAAAACCCTAATTCACAGCCCAATCCTCAGATGGCCAATGATCAGTCAATAAACCCTAGGCTTGCACTTTGACTCCCTCATCTTCTGATCAAGACTTGTGGGGATGGCTTGCACAATGTAACCACATGATATGCAATATGCAATGCCTAATGACCTAAAATGATATGTACAATGTTAATGCTAGTCCCAAGAGAGGAGGGCAAATTTTGAGGTGTTACAGCTGCCCCTATTCAATCCACTGTGAACCTGTCGATATGAATAGCCTCGGCTTTCGGATGATCAGGATGAAGAGTGATTGAATACCAAGAACAGACGAACAATTTGCACTCTGATGGGATAAATAATTAACAACGCCTGTCAGCATCGGCGAAGAAACAAACTCTGAAATCGTCGACCTGGATACCAAAATAAATGGCAACGCAGGGATAACCATGGCTTGAACACCACTCATCCGCTCGGGATTATTATTATTTCTTCTTTTTTATGCTTTTCTTGAACCCCAAAATTTTCCTCTGTGTTTTTTTTTCATTTTCTTGAACCCCGAAAATTTTCTCTGCGCAACCGATCCTCGGATCTCTGCATTTGAACCCCGAAATCTTCTTTCCTTGTGATAATTCCGCTGGCAATCGTCGGAAATAACACCAATCACCACTCTGATGGCGACATATCAAAGGGTGCATCTTCAACCAGACACTGACTGATGACCGGGAAGAAACTCGATGTTTACTGGACATCGAACGATGATGTTTTACAGGACACCAAAGAAAACTCGACCAAACATTAAACAATGACTGGGAGAAAACTCGATGTTTACAGGCATCGAATAATGATGTTGACAGGCATCAAATAATGATGTTGACAGGCATCAAATAAGGATGTTTACAGGCATCAAACAATGATGTGGACAGGCATCAAATAAAGATGTTTACAGGCATCAAACAATGATGTGGACAGGCATCAAACAATGATGTGGACAGGCATCAAACAATGATGTTTACAGGCATCAAACAATGATGTGGACAGGCATCAAACAATGATGTTTACAGGCATCAAACAATGATGTGGACAGGCATCACACAATGATGTTTACAGGCATCAAACAATGAAGTTTACAGGCATCAAACAATGATGTGGACAGGCATCAAATAAGGACCGACCAGACATTAAACAATGACTGGGAGAAAACTCGACGTTGACTGAACATCGAATGATGATGTTGACTGACACCAAAGAAAGCTCGACCAGACACTTACTGATGACTGGGAAATACTGTTGCTTCAAAATGCTGAACTCCTCGGAGTATCGTCTTCACTGTCTGGCAAAACCAATCCTCAAGCGGTAACCACGGCTCGAGTCGCGCTGATCGCGTAACGTCTTCTGATTTTATTTCCATCTCTGTCCGACGGAAACATTTCCTCCAATATCGCACTACTGGGGAACATTGCTGATCTGACGTCATGATGCTAAACTCCTCAGAGCAACATCTTCGCTTTCTGGCACAACCACCTCTCCAACGGTAACCACGGCTTGAGACTAGCTTATGCGTGCAACATGATGCATGATCTTTTTCTGCGTAATGCTCCATAATTATGGAAATGCTACGCGATTTATTATTTTTTCTATGCAATATGCTATGCTTACGCTACATGATGAATGCATAAAAACGTCCCCCTCAAGGGATTCTGCTGGGGAGCACGAGACATCCTGCTGAGGAACTCGCCATTGCTCCAACTCCACCCTGTTGGGGAATAGCACTGCTGCTGGGACAAGGTAACCCTTGCCGGGGAAGAACCTCCTTTGCACCCAATCCGCTCGGGAAACTGCTGGGGATAAGCACCACCAACGCTCTGTGGGGATACAACAGTCTTGACTTGCTAGGGATATCAATCCTGACTCCGCTTCGGGAAAACCCTCACAGATACCTGCTGACTTCGCTGGGGAAATGCTCACAGATACTCCGCTGGGGAAATATCAATCTATCACCGGCTGGGGATAACCATCCTGACCCTGCTAGGGAAGACGAATGCTACTCCGCTGGGGATAACCCATGCAATCCACACGTAGGATACACTCGGCTGGGGATGCAAAATCCGTCTGCTACGGGAACTTGTCCAATCCACTGGTAGGATGAACACTGCTGGAGATATACTTCATTGAAACCCGCTCCACTCGGGGAGTAGCAACCCTCTGGCCTGGCTGCTTGAGGAAACACCGTTGTAAACCTGCCGGGAATAACCATCCTGACTCGGCTAGGGAAGTCACAGACCTTGGATCTGCAGGCGATTTGGTCCTTTAATTCTGCTTGGGGAAACGCTGGGAAATGAGAAAAGTTGGCACAGAACACCCGTCGACTCGTCGAACTAGGGTATCCACCTCCCAACCTCGTATCAGCTTTCCACTTTTGAGAATTCCCAGACTCGTCTGGACCTTTTCTGCTCCATCATCTTGTATTCCAAATCGCCCCGCGCTCGACGAGAAACGTACTCCCGGGATTTATACAGAAATTTCAATCTTCCGACTTTGAAGAGTCTTCTTGATTAATTTCAAGGGTCGTCGGACGTCTCGTCGTCTCTCCGTCCTTTCTTCATGCACTCGTCCCTGAGCGGACTCTGCGGGGAATTTCTACAAACTTTCAAACCTTCCGACTTTGAAGAGTCTTCTTGATTAATTAAGGATCGTCGTACGCCTCAACGTCACTTCGTCGTTTTCATTCCTTCGTCCCTGAGCGAACTCTCTGGGGATCTATTACAAAGCTTCCACATCACAACCTGCAAGTGAGTGAAGATATCTAACAGTTCCTGCAAAACAGATCGTCAGATAAAACCGTGCCCCAGGCGTGTCAAGATTTCAACACTTGGGTCACTCATCCTTCCAAATAAGATTTCAAGCATTCAATCTTATAAACATGCATTGGAAGGATCCTGTATGTCTTAAAATGCAAACTTCTCTATCAAAAATAATCGGATGTTTTTGCAATCAAAGCGGTAATGAAAACAAAAACAAAATTATTTGACTGAATGTGCATTTTATTGATCGGAAAAGTGTGGCTCAAATCGAGCAATACAAAGGAAGCAATTCCTGAAAAGAGGTAACTGCGCTCAAAAGGAAAAATCTATCCTAATGGCAATGTGAAACCCGTGATCTCATCGAGTTCCAACTCGGTTACACCCCATATGTCCTCAGACTCTCCATGCATTCTGCCTTCTGAACAAGACGCTTCTGACTGATCCCCACCGGGTATTATCCATGATGCTTTAACCAAAGCGCAAACGATCATGCTAGACGCAGTTGTTCGTTTCAATCCCTCTTTTGCCTGGACCGCCCTTCCGGGTTTTCAGTCCACCGGGATACCCATTTTTTCCCAAGTCGCCCTCTCAGGTTCTCGACTTGCCGGGTGTACATTTTTTCCATTTATATCCCTAATTTTTGCCCGAACCTTTCTTCTGTTTTTGGTCCGCCGGGATGCCCTTTTTTGCCTGGACTATTTTATTCTTCTCGTCCAGCGGGTCAATTTATACGAAGTATTTTTTAACTGCGTCCGCATTCACAGGGGATGGAAAATCCTCACCATCCATGGTCGTTAACAACAAGGCTCCGCCAGAGAAAACCTTCTTGACCACGAATGGACCTTCATAATTGGGTGTCCATTTGCCCCTTCGATCGTTTTGAGGAGGAAGGACCCTTTCAGCACCATATCACCCACGTGATATACCCGAGGTCGCACCTTCTTGTCAACAGCACGCTTCATCCTTTGCTGATACAACTGCCCATGACAGATGGCTGCTAGCCTCTTTTCCTCAATTAGGCTTAACTCTTCATACCGGGTCCTTACCCATTCCGCCTCTTGCAATTTTACGTCCCTCGGGACTCTCAAAGAGGGAATCTGAACCTCAACAGGTAGCACAGCTTCCATCCCATGCACTAACGAGAAAGGAGTTGCCCCAGTAGGCGCACCGAGGTTCGATACCCAGGATACAAGCCTCATGCTTAATCACACCGTCGGTGCATTCAAACGTTATCCGGGCAACAAAAGCTTATTCACCTTAACCTCCCCATCAGACATTAGAATCCGTTCGGATTCGGGGTCAGGCCCCTCCTCCGGGATCGGTTACACTCAATCTTTCGATTAGAGCACCTCGAGATGTCCTCATCAGGGAACTCAAACTTCATCGGTTGATAATCCTCAATGGGTTGCAAAGCGATGTAATCAGACAATACACCCCTTGATTGCTTTCTGAGAGCATCACCAATCAGTCAACATTATTTTGCACTCTTGCAACCCGTCCGGTCAATGTTGGCTTATCAAACACATACTCGATCGGATCCATCTCGGAAATCCACAAAGTGGTATGAACCAGCATAAACTGTCTCAGTCGGCGAGCAGCCTATGCCAAAGTACATCAAGTTTTCTCGAACAGTGAATGTATTGTTTCACAGTCGGTAAACTTTTTGCTAAGGTAAATTGCATGCTCTTTTCGACAAGACGCGTCATGCTGACCCAATACACCTCGTAGACCCCTCGAAGGCCGTCAAGTACAGATTAACAATTTTTTTCCATAGGGAGGCAACAGAATCGGAGGCTCCTGCAACTTTTCTTTTACCTTTTCGATGCCCCTTGGCAATCATTATTTCACCTGACCGTTTGATCTTTTCTTCCAACATCTTGAATATAGGTTCGCACGTGGCTGTTAGATGAGATGTGAACCATGACAGGTAGTTCAATCTTTCTAAGAAACCACGAACCTCTCCTTTTTCTGTTTTTCCTCGGTTCAGGCATTCTTATTGTTCTTTTTTTGTTTTTTTTTTTTTTTTTTTTTTTTTTTTTTTTTTTAAAAAGTAGGATGAACCTCGATTCCTCCCTTATAATGAACCCCAGCATCTTACCGGACCGCACTCTGATAGTGCACTTATCTGAATTCAACCTCAGTTTGAATTGTCTCAACCAGTCAACCGACTTGCCCCGGTCAGCCAGATGCCCCACTTCCGTATGGGACTTTGCTATCATGTCATCAACATAGCAATTGATTCCACGATGAATCATATCATGAAACAAAGTCACCATGGCTCTCTGATAAGTAGCACCAGCGTTCTGCTTCTCTGGAGGACAGTCTCCTTTCCATGGTAGCTTGTGCACAACGACACCGGTATCCGACCCTGACATATCCTGACATGACCAGGTGAAGGTATCCACATACTCCTTCAACAAGGCTACCATTCTGCTCTCGGCTTGCCTTTGAAGCGGCCCTAATTTCACTTCCTGACCTCAGCGGTGCTTGGAATAACAACCTCAACCCGTTCCTCGTGCGGCTGAATCACCTTCTCCTCTTGTCTTGACAACCTGGCTAATTCCAGCAGCTCACAATCTTCTTCGTCTTCTTCTTCAGCAAGATAGATTGGATTGTCGAAGTCATATGAGGTGTAACCAAATTGTCATCAACGAGATCCGGAGAATGTTTTTGAATTCGGAACGAGACAAATCAAAAAGGAAAAATGAAAACATTGCCATTTTTATTTGTTTTTAAACTGCAAAAATAAATGAAAAAACAGGGAACACCGCTTTTTACTGAAAAACATCCTTTTATTCATGATGCAGAATGTGCAAATTTAAACATGAGGTGGCCCTTACAATGAACCATTACGTGTCGGGCAACACGTATGGCTTTCATGCAGATAAAACTAAAAACAGGAAATCATTACTCTTCAGGACGAGTGACAGTGCTGATCTGTCTAAGCCTTCCATCTTCCTGGTACGCACGGCTTTATCCAACCATTGAACTTGCAGTCACTGTCAGCTTCTCCACCTACCGCATAGGCGTGACCCGAATCTTCAGTAATTGCACTCAGCATCGCCTGACCATGTGCCGGCATGGGATTGGCATTAACATTCGGTGATGGCGCAAAATTGATGGCCTTGGAGTCTACCAGATCCTGGACAACATTCTTGAATGCTCTACAGCCCTCAATGTTATGCCCCGGTGTTCCAGAATGAAATTCACACTGGGCGTTTTCATCATAATTGGGTGGCCTCTGATCTGATCTCATCGGAACCATCGCCCTCGGCTGAACCATCCCAAGATCCATCAGCTTCTTGAACAGAACAGCGTATGTCACAGGCGGCTTGTCAAAATGGCGATCAATCCCTTTACCCCTTGCTTGGTACCCGGCTCTCTGTTGAGGTGGCTGACGTTGCTGTCGGAATGACTGATTACCAGCAGGGATGGTTACAGCAGCAGTGTGCTGGTAGTAACGATCCTTACTGTATCCTCTCTGGGCATACACAGCACTCGATTCACCCTCATTCTTCCTTTGACCATTTCCGAATGGCTTCTTCGATGCTGATGACGAAGCACTACCTTGTATCTTCCCCATTTTCAGCCAACTTTCGATTCTCTCTCCAGCCACCACAATGTCTGCAAAGTTGGTTACCGGACAGCCCACCATTCTTTCAGCAAAAACCCCTTGCAGGGTACCCATGAAGAGATCAGACATCTCTCTGTCCACTAGAGGAGGTTGCACTCTGGCAGCCAACTCCCTCCACCTCTGAGCATATTCTTTAAACCCCTCGTTATTTTTCTGAGACATACCCTGCAGCTGGGTACGACTCGGAGCCATGTCAGCATTGAACTGATACTGTTTAAAGAACGCATCTCCCAGATCCTGCCAGCTCTTGATGTCAGCAGATTTCAACTTGGTGTACCACTCCAAGGATCCTCCAGACAGACTGTCTTGGAAGAAGTACATCCATAGCTTCTGATCTGTAGTGTATGCAGAGATTTTGCGGACAAAGGCTTGCAGATGAGTTTCCGGGCAGGAACTCCCATTGTATTTGTCAAATGCAGGCGCTTTGAATTTCTGCGGAATAACGATCCCCTCAACCAACCCCATATTCGACATGTTGATCATCCCTGGAGTGGCATAACTTTCCAGCACTTTAATCTTCTCAGCCAGCAGCTGGATCTCCTTGTTCTGAGGCGGGACCCCATATTGACCCGAGGGCTCATTATGCATGGAAAACTGCTCAGCTTCTCGGTCCTCCTCTTGATCTTCATCAAACCCATAGAACGGAGGCACAAAATTACCCTTTAAATTCTGCCCCAGACCGGGCCCAGGTTGACCACCAGCACCAAAACCAGCAGCATTGTTGTTCACCATACCCACGGTTGCTCTTTTTTCACCGTCTCTGGATCCACCCAGCCCCTGATTGGAGACACCATCCAGATTAACAACACTGTTAACAGCTGAAGCCCGCTCGAGCTTTTCAACTTTGTCAGCCAAAGCTTTCTGATCAACTGCAAAACCCTGCATGATGTTGATCAGCTCAGTCATCTTGTCCTTCAGCTCGAGGATATCTGTGTTGGGAAGATCCATGAGTCTGGGAGTATTGCGTCTGGTGAAGTATCTGTGAGGACGGGTTGAGTGCAAAGGTACAGCTCTGCGAGCACGAGCAATGATTCCTACAAAACAGCAAACAGGTTAATATGCATGAATGCAACGTCCGTCCATATGAGGAAAATTCTGTCCTGGATTCTGGTTTCATCGAGACAGATAACATTTTGACAATAACATTCTGACATCCGGATGTCTCTCAACCAGATTCTTAATCAGTAATACTCCCCATATGGCTAGACGTAGGTTTGGTGCAGATGAATGCAAAATGAGAATGATGCAGATGAATGAATGCAATGGGCCATCCTCCAAGTCCTCTAATCATCTGTTGCTCTGAAACCTGGTCTCTGAACTGATCACAACCATCTGAGGGCTAATTAACCATAAATCCGACTCAAGGGTTCCGAAATAAACGGGAGACAAATACATCATCATCATCATCAGACCATCTCTGAGCAGATACCCATAACCATCTGAATCGGCCCGGGGAATCCTGAAATAAACGGATCCCCACTGATAAATAACTCGGACAGCCCTCCGGCGTCTCTGAAATAAACGGCCATAAATCCGACTTATAAATAGGACTCTGATCCACGGAACAAAAAGTCACCATCTGAGTCACCATTTGAACATGCATCTGAAAGAATCACCCTCCCCTCATAGGTAAATTCTAAACAGGTTATCCTAAGGCGGATAATAGTCTCGACAATCGGGCGGAGATACTCAATGGGTTTGCCCTTTCGGGTGTGCCATTGTAGCTCTCCTGAGATCGTCTAAACCAAAGATCCGGGAAATGATCGGTCACCAGAGTCAATAGTTCAGATGAAGTAACTCAACCAAAGTGAAATATTCCACAATGGAAAGCACTATCAAATGAACCTCGTCCGGCTTGTGGTATGTCACGTTACAACATCATGCTGATTTAGCAAATGAGGAACGTGAGACCCACACTAATCCTAGGTGTATACTCGGGCCTGGGTTTTAGCCCCACTCAGAACACCCACCCCAAAACAGAGGAACCACCTGCAAGGAGGACAGCAACATGATAGTATGATGCATGCAGACATTAATGCAAATATATACACACTGGTTAGAATAATAAATGCAATAAATGAAACACAATAAGCAACCCAAACCAATCCTAAAATGCTAGGAAGGACTCGCTTAGGGACGATGGACCAGCATAGGTCTACACCGCATAGTCCCCAGCAGAGTCGCCAGCTGTCGCATCCTGCGAAAAATCAACCGGCGAGACTCAAAATAAAACACACACAGAGCCGCCACTGCGCGTTATTTATCCCAAGATAGGGAAAGGAAACGCTCAGAGAAACCTGGAAAGGAAATGGTCTTGCGACCAAAGAGACAGGGTAAGGGAGTCGGTTACGCAAGGGGAAGGTATTAGCACCACTCACGTCCGTCGTACTCGACGGGATCCACGTCCTAGAATAAAGAAAAGGTTGCTAAACATCACACACACACACGGGGAACGCAGGTGGGGTTAAGAGGAACGAGCTCGATAAGGTATCGCACCTTATGCCTACATATCTTGTCTGGAACAAGAATCAGAGCCACTGTAGTTCGGCTTACGCACGCCAAACAACACAAAACATACAAACAAGCAAGGGTGGCAAACATGGAGCCCGACAACCACTGGATGGAATTACGTCGACATCCGAACCAAAATACACTCAAAGGGGCAAACGTGGAGCCCGACAGCCAATTATTGGACTTACGTCGGCATCCGAACCAAACACACAATCAGATAACAGATAAACACACGCAAAAAAGGAAAAGGTTGCCCGGAGTGGTCTCGCACGACCACCTGCCTACATACCTCGTCTGGAACGAGGATCAGGGCGATGTAGTTCCCCTGAAAGGGACTGAATTACTAGCCAGAAACCAGGGGAAGACACGACACTAGGGAGCTGGACTCGAGCCTAGTGTTGTCATGCAAAGTTACCCTAAGTTCGGTTTTCTATCCTACTTGCATAAGCAAACTATTCCTATCCAGGAAAGAAGCAAGCACACAAGCATACAGCATAATTCAAGCATACATCAAATGAGAACAAGCATCTCAAACAGATATCCACACAGCACGCACTATAACCAAACAAGTGGCTCACACAATAGGTTTGACTGCCGAAGCGAGTCGTCTGTACGGGCTGGATTTGCTCTTAACCTTGCCATTACGAGGCTAAGGTGAAGCAGATGAGAGGTGAAGTGAGGATCAGACCTCACAGCTCTTATCCCTAACCAGGGAGAGCTTCTGACAAATGAGCATGGGTCCAGAATGGGGGAACCCTTCTATACTCAGAGACTCTGACACAATGTGCACTGCACAAGATCTTGGGCTTGTGATCTCAATGCTACGACCATGTAATGGGAGCAAGGAGAAGACTCAACTGAATAGTGGGGGATAGATTGCTTATCCCTAACTTCCACCAATTGCCTTATTTAAAGGACTTTCACCTGCTTGGCACAAAAAATAAACAACCACAATCATTGCCTCTTAAGGAGGACTTCAGACATTTATTTGCCCGGCCCGGTAACAGCCGGGTCTCCAGACTACATGAAGTCAAGAGGACCTACCTCAATGCAAGTTGCTTAAGCAAAGCAAAGCAAAAGTTCACAAGGAACTGAGCAACTAAAAGTACCTGGAAACAGTCAAACACAGTTAGTACTCAGACAGACAAAACTAAACAACAAAAGTTTAATCAGTTAATCTATACAGATCAATGCCCAACAAAGCAAGCTCAAAGCTCAATCCCAAACTTCACAACCTACAAAACAATGTTATGTTAGTGTATAAACATCAAACAACATCAATTGCATTTAACTTGATTCATTCTCCATGTGCATTATGCTTTTGATCCTGAAAAATCAAGCAAATATTAGCAACAAGACCACTAGGCTAAGCCTAGGGTCCAAAGGCAAGAAAAATTCCTAAACAGCAAGGTATTCACCAACCAAAGTCAAATTAATGTCAAACAAGAGCAAACACCATTAGTCTCATGTTTATATCATTCATCATGTTCAGGTTATGCACAAAACAAGGCAAATTAGTTCAAATGAAGCACCAAACATGCAAACAGAACTATTGCATTCAAATCCACATCAAAACAACTTCAAAAATTCTCAAATAAATTACACCTAAACAGGACCTAATCCAGGTATGGCACATCAAATTTCAGCTTAATTGGGCAAATGGAACCATGTCAATGAAAACCAACAAAAACAGACACAATTATATGCTCCAAATCACAATATCAACACATGCTTCCACTTCAAAAATTCATAACTCAATGAAAACAGTAAAGAAATGAGTGAGACCAAAACAGGGATGTCACATCATGTGTCTATAACTATCATACAAAATTTCATGATCATTCAATAACATATGAGCATTTCACATCAAATCTACCAACCTATATCACACAAGCTTGCACAATTGACCAACAGAGATGAAAAATGGAAATCAAATTAAAAATGCCACATAAAATTCCACAAAAATTCACATAGCATCTTAACATGTTAATGAAACATCATGCAAAATTTCACATCATTTCACCAAGTCTAAGTCACTCAAATAAATCCAGCAAATTAACATAATGAGGTGTGACACAAATTGTCACACCTAAGTTCCAAAATTCATAACTCAATGATCGGGTATCAAAAATTCATGAAATTTACATGGAAATAAACATCAGCCAGTCAACAATCATCACAAAAATTTTCAAGAATTTCTTTTACACTATGTGCATTTCACAATTAAAATGGTAGCATGTATCAAAATGTAGCACATGTTAAACATCCCTAGGTCAAACATAATTCCTACCATGCACAACCTTCAAAAATGAGTCAAATAAATCCTACAGTCAACAACAGAGTCAACATAAAAATTCTCATATTTTTCTGGATTTTCTATAATTTTCTATGAATTTTTAAGGTGTTAATGAATTTTGTGAATTAATTAAAATTAATTGAAATATACAATGGCAGATTTGTAAATAAAGATGGCGGGAGCGGGAAACAGGGTGTTTAAATTTTCAAACGGTTTTTCAGATCAAACACCTTAACTTCATCGTTTTCATTCAACAATTTTCCAGAACTCAAAAAAATCGAAGAACACAAAATCTTCATGGAAATGAGCGAGCCTATAACCGTTCGAACCGTATGATCATCTACAATCCAAATATCAACTTATTTCAACCTAATTATTCCTATATCATGCGAATCGAAGAGGTTAGGGTTTTGTCACGAAAATTCGAATCCAGATTTCTTCTCCTATAGTTAACCATTTGCTAAACCACAAGCATCATTGTAATCTACAATCAATGGACTACAAAACTCCTATAAGTATTCAGAGAATTGTGACGATCGAAATTCGAAGTACCTGTTATGGCAGCGAGGAAATTGGACGAATTGGCGCGTGTTAGCTCCAAACAGATGCAGCCTGACCTCGAGGAAGTTGATTAATGCGCCCAGGTTCAATTGTAGTGGTCCCTAATGCTTGCAATTCGAATTCACCATTGAAGATGCAATGTTGGACAGTCACGAATCCAAGCCTTTTCCACTCCAAATTCCACAAACAGTTTGAGAAGATGATGAGAGGAGTTGAATGCAAAAAGAAATTCGAAGTTTGATCCAAGATTGAGGAAGATTGATGAGTTTGAAGGTTTTTTGTGTTCTTGAGATTTTGAGAGAATTTGATGAGTTTTCAGATCTGGTTTTGGTGAATGTGAAATTCTGTTAGGATTAGAAAGTGATTAGGCTTATATATGTGACCTTAAACCAAGTTTAATCATGTCATTAACCAAATGGAGTGTATTAGTGAAAATGGTTAACTTTCAAAGTGAGGGCAAAATAGGAATTTCACTTGCCAGCTCAATGCCACCTATTTGACAGCTCACACAACTTCCAAATGCCATGTGTGAGCTGTTGAAACTTGTCTCACTCTCATTGGTTGTATAATTTGCAAAATCACATGTGAATGCCACTTTGTCCATTTTTGCCATTTCATTTTTCAAGCCAAATCTCAAATTACAAGCCTTAGGCATGAAGTGATGATTCCAACAAATTTTAAATACCATTCATGAGGTGTTGCAAAAATCCCCACTCAAAAATTCCAATTATTTCACAAGTTGGACAATTTTGCCCCTGGTCCATTTAACTGTCCAGTTGAAATTTGACTTTTTGCATTGACCACTTTTGGAAAAATCCAATTATGCACCATGAAAGTACATGTCAAATGGAGTTTGTGCATATAAAGAACTTGCAATTTGGCCAAACCATGTGGAAGTTATGGCCTCCTGATTATGGGTCATTTTTGAATTTCACTGAGCCCTAAGTTTCCAACCATACATGAGATTTTCAAGTTCTTGGACTTTTTGGAAAGGTGAGAACAAGATCTACAACTTTCATGTTGAACAAATTTTCATTTGAAGCTTCCTTGGACACGTGGCCTTGAGGTCCAAAACTTTCCATTTTTGGAAACTTCAATTACAAGTCACTTTCTATTTTTGGCAGTTTTTGTCCTGACTTGATTTTCTTCATTCTTAAGCTTTGAGATGTCAAATAACACTTGTTCCAACATGAATGAAGTGTATCCAACTCATTTCCACCTCCCCATCCATCAGATCATGTACAGTTGACCATAGTGGACTTTTCAACTGACAGATGAATCAGGCAATGCATAGATCACATTAAGCTCCAATCTTCAACTGAAATGGCTCAAGGGTAAAACCCTAGCCTCAATAAGCACAATATAATCACATAATGAACCCCACAACCATCATAAACCCCATCTCCTGATTATGCCCTGATTGGCCCAATGCAACTGATTAGGGTTGACCAGTGGTCAAAACCCTAATCTCAAGGAATCTGCTTCAACACTTGATTCTTCTGATGATAACCAACCATGACGATGATGATGTATCACTTCAATCAAGATGAAGACCAATATCCTTGGAGAATCACAAAACCCTAATTCACAGCCCAATCCTCAGATGGCCAATGATCAGTCAATAAACCCTAGGCTTGCACTTTGACTCCCTCATCTTCTGATCAAGACTTGTGGGGATGGCTTGCACAATGTAACCACATGATATGCAATATGCAATGCCTAATGACCTAAAATGATATGTACAATGTTAATGCTAGTCCCAAGAGAGGAGGGCAAATTTTGAGGTGTTACACCATTGTGTCTACCATTGTTGTCGGCGAGTTCTGGAGGTTTTCGTTCAAAGTAAGTTGAATCCTTGTTTTTCTTGTGTTTTCTGTGTGCTATGATGTTTATACATGCTTAAATAACTTATTTTAATCATTAGTTGCATGAAAACGAGCTTTAATTTGAGTTTCCGAAAAACCGATTCAAGAGCTCTCATGAACTTAAGAACACAAAAATGGCAAGACTGTGAATCTCAACCATAAATTGCAAACTCATACCATTTGAATCGGTTTTTCTTGTATGATCACAAATATGTAACTATTTTTGCGTTTGGATGTTTATTTTGGTCAGATCGAATGATTTTTCATTATGGATTTTGCCCATATTTTGGCTCGATTCTTATAAACCGTAGCCTTTTGCTAATTTTGATTGCATATTTGGATTCGTGGAAAAAATACAAGTCCAATGGTGTATAATTCGTAAATTAATTCAGTGATTTTATGATTTTCAGTTTTTTTGCTCAAGGAAATGATGAATATTGTGTAAAATGATGAACATGTGTGATAAAACCTAGATTCAATCCATGTCGTTGGATCAATTTGGCTTCTTCTTTTGCTTCCTGCGCGCCACGTGTTACGTCCTGATATGTACTTATGTGGATTTGAGTTGGTATCCTTTACAAGATCTCCGTGTGAGCTTACCTTGATCGCTCCAATCCTGGCCGATGATTGCAATTTGATGGTGATGAACCAAAGTCAACACATGAACCGGTTGATCACGTATCTGGGCCTATTGGACCAACCATTTTGCAACCCCCCCCCCCCCTAATTTTTCTTTATGTCTTATTTTTTATCTCTTGTTGGTTTCTTTTTTTGTGTCATTTAAAGTGGGCCTTGGGCCACTCTTCTTGGGTATTTTTTTTTTAAATATCTTCTCCCATCTTATCTTATCCCCCATATTATTATTACTTTTTATTCATTTTTCTTATTTTATTATATAATAATTAAATAATTAACTTCAATAAATAAAAACCCTTGGTCCAACACCAAGTGAATTTTTTCACAACTCGTTTCACCTAGATTAATTTTGCTTTAACACAAATTCAAACTTCTTTCTCAATTACCTGATTTATTTCAAACCCATTTTTATAATTCACTTCACAATGCAAATTGAAAACGCTTGATCCAACATTAAGTCATTTTCTTAATAAAAATTAAAACGACTAATTTAAATAACTTTGACTATTTCCAATAATAATGTCAGAAAAAGACTACCTGGGTGTAACGTCCAGTCACAGTCCCGAGTGTTAGCCCCAAGCTGTAATAGCTTGTAAGTCCAAATACCCGTCTTCCTCCAAAAACAATTCAAGATGTGTTCTCCTTTCGCAATAAATTGGATGAAAAAGTTACTTGGATGTAATGTCAAATCATAGTTTTGAACGCTTGACCCAAACCGTAATAGCTTGCAAGCCCAACTATTCATCTTCCATTCAAAACACCCGTAAATATTTAAACAAGTTTCATAACAAAATGGATTAAAAGTACTACTTGTGTTTAATGTCTAAACATAGTTCTGAGTATTAGACCCAAGCCGTAATAGCTTGCAAGTTCTAAATACTTGTCTTTCAATCCTAAATCATGCTCAACACTTCAAAACCTATTTTCTCTCCCTCGTGCGATCGAAAACCTTTTCAAAAATAACATTGTTTATTTTGTTCTACCGTAATACAAACAAGTGCTTAAGCTTCCCCCACGAGCATAGAAGCCAAATGTTTAACCGTTAAAGCGTGATCTAAACACTCGTTCAATAAAATCAACCCCCAATATACATTTTTCTATAAAAAACTACGTAGATTTGAATTCCTCATTGTACCTAATGATATGTAGGAGCGAGACCCGCAATCTCGTCAAGCACCCTAACAAAAACATTTTTGTGACCCCGTTTCTTTTCCTTTTCATTCTTTTATCACTCGAAGAAAATAAATAACGTAAGCTAACATTCAAACATAAATCTAACTAAAATCATTATGTTGAGTACAACAAATGCAAGGGGTGTTGATACCTTCCCCTCGCATAATCGACTTTTGAACCCGAATTTGGTTGCAATGACCATTTTCTCTTTCTTTTTAGGGTTTTATAAATATTTTCCCTTTCCTTCTTTGGAAGAAATAAAGTTTGATGACGACTATGTTCAATAATTCCACGAGCGTACAAACACCGCGAGGTCGTATTTTTCAATATGTGACACACACACTCTTTAATGGTTTCCGCCTACATCTTTCACCTAGCACTCTTTAATTTTTTGTGAGAGAAACTCTAGTTATCACTTTGAGACGTAACCATCTTTAAATTCATATAAGTGAAGTTCATATTATAACTACTTTCTTGAGATACGTACTCTCTACATTGAACTTCATTAAGAGTTTTAAAAACCCAACCCTCAATATGTAATAGTCAAATTATTACATAATGTTGCACAAACATCCAAATCAACTTCTTGTTGTTACCAATTGAAAATCTTAAGGTTATTGTTCTATTAACATTAGAATGGGTTACCACCACTGTTGGAACTTTATTCAAGGAGTTTAAACCTCATACCTGTTAAGGTGGTCTTTACTAAACCTCTAGTCAGTGGTTTAGTAAAGGGATCAACTACATTATAGCTTGAACGCATATATGTGATTGAAATGATTCCATCCTTAATCAATTTTCTAACGAAGGAATGTATAAGACTTATGTGCCCAGACTTTCAATTATACACTTGTTGTATGCTCTAACTAAAGTCGCTTGACTACTGCAATGTATCAACACTTTTGAAAAACTGTCTTTAGCCAATGGAACTTCCAACAGAGGTCCCTAGACCATTCAAATTCTTGACCAATGGAAGCAAGAGTCATGAAATTTGATTCCATGATCGAAAAAGTAATGCATGTTTGTTTATTGCTCTTCCAATAAACTGCACCTCAAACTAGTGTAAATATCCACCCATTTGTATATTTATAATCTCCAACACTCGATATCCAACTCGCATAGGTACATCCTTCTAGTCTAATGGGAAACCTATCATAATGAAGGACAAAATTTTTGGTTTTCAAAATATAACCAAATATCCTAGTGATGGCCTTACGATGTTCACCATTTGAATCGTTAGTAAATCTACTCATCTTACTAACCATAAATGTTATCTCGGGTCTGGTGCATTGCATTAAGTACATTAGACAACTAATTTCACTTGCATATTCCAATTGAGAAATAGCTCTTCCATCATTTTTTGATGTTTTATACTAGTATCAAGTGGAGTGTTTACTTCCTTAAAGCCTAAGTGTTTGAACTTATCAAGTATTTTCTCAACATAGTGTATTTGACTAAGTTCATAACCCCACTATTTCGCTTTACTTTGATCCCTAAAATAGTGTCCACTAGTCCAAGATCTTTCATATTTAATATGGAAGTTAGAAAACTCTTTATTTCTAAAATTACATTCATCTTGTAGCTAATGATCAACATGTAATCAACATAGAGACAAAGGAATATCACAATTTTCTCACATAACTTTGTGTACAAACACTTGTCACAAGAATTAAAAATAAATCCATTTGAAATGAGTATGAGTTTAAAATTGAATCATGAAGCATTAAAATGATTTACACATATTCTGACTTGTGAAAAGTTGCCTTTTAACACTACTATCCAAATACCACCTTATGGTAGTTGATTACCACTTTTCTCAGAACTCAAATTTTGCAACTTTAATACTTCGTATTCGAATACCACATCTTAGTAGTCGAATACCTCATTACTTTCAGCACTTAAAATATATTTTAATGGCAAGGCTTCATGTATGATCATGCATGATGATGCAATAAGATTTTAGATGAAGTGAGAGATGAAATTCTAAGTAATTTAAAGTATTATAATATTAATTACAATGAGCACCTTAGTTATATTCACTTACCTCAAATCTTCACTTGAATTTCTATGTTCAACCTTCTTGATCAACTTCATCATTGATGTGCATGATACTTTTGATCCTTTTCTTATTTTATGATCTTTGTCTTCATCTATGTTTTCCACTAAGTTGTGTCATTCCCCCTTAATTGGTGAATCTTTCAATGATAGAGTTGAACTTTTGATGTCATTGTTTCGGTGTTTGTTTTAATTCATTCAAGGATTTAAATAGCTTGCACACCTTTTGTCCATTACCATAAAGCACATAACTGTAACACCTCAAAATTTGCCCTCCTCTATTGGGACTAGCATTAACATATTTGCATATCATTTTAGGACATTAGGCATTTCATATTGCATATCATGTGGTTACATAGTGCAAGCCATCTTCCCAAGTCTTAATCAGGAGATGAGGAAGTTCAAAGGTGCAAGCTAGGGTTTTACTGACTGATCATGGCCATCTGAGGATTGGGCTGAGATTAGGGTTGCATGATTCCCAAGGGTATTGGTCTTCATCTTGTTTGAATTGATACATCATCATCATGTTTGGGTGTCATCAGAAGATTGGAGAAGATTCCTTGAGATTAGGGTTTTGACCACTGGTCAACCCTAATCAGTTGTATTGGGCCAATCAGGGCTGGATCAGGAGATGAGGTTTATGATGGTTATGAGGTTCATTTTATGATTATATTGTGCTTATTGAGGCTAGGGTTTCACCCTTGAGCCATTTCAGTTGAAGATTGGGGCTCAGATTGATCAATGCATTGCCAAATTCATCTATCAGATGAAAAGTCAACTGTGGTCAACTGTACATGATCTGGTGGATTTGGAGGTGGAAACAAGTTATACACACTTCATTCATGTTGGAACAAGTGTTATATGACATCTCAAAGCTTAAGAATGAAGAAAATCAAGTCAGGACAAAAACTGCCAAAAATAGAAAGTGACTTGTAGCTGAAGTTTCCAAAAATGGAAAGTTTTTGACCTCAAAAACAGATGTCCAAGGAAGCTTCAAATGAAAAATTGTTCAACATGACAGATGTAGATCTTGTTCTCACCTTTCCAAAAAGTCCAAGAACTTGAAAATCCAATGTACGGTTTGCAAAATATGGCTCAGTGAATTTCAGAAAAGACCGTAATCAGGAGGCCATAACTACCACATACTTTGTCCAAATTGCAAGTTCTTTATATGCACAAACTCCATTTGACATGTACTTTGAGGGTGCATCATTGGATTTTCCCAAAAATGGCCAAGGCAAAAAGTCACTTTTCAACTGGACAGCTGAATTGGACCAGGGGCAAAATCGTCCAAATCTCAAAATAATTGGAATTTTTGAATGGGACTTTTTCCAACACCTCAGGAATGGCATTTAGAATGTGTTTGAATTTTCATTTCATGCATAAGGCTTTTAATTTGGATTTTGTCTTGAAAAATGGAAATGACAAAAATGGACCAAATGCATACACATGGTGAATTTGAGAATGGAGCAACCAATGAGCATGAAACAAGTTTCTACAGTTCACATATGATATTTAGAAGGTGTATGTGCTGTCAAAACAGGTGGCACTAGCTGTCATGGTGAAATTACAATTTTGCCCCCACTTTGAAGATAACCATTTACACTAACTATGCATTTGGCTAATTAAGTGGATTAAGGGATAATTAAGCATTCATATATATTCATAATCCCTTCCTAATCATAACAGAAAAACACATTCTCCAAAGTTGGATCAAGAACTCATCAAATTCTCTCAAATTCATCAAAATCTCAAGAACACTCCAAATGCAAAATCTCATCAAACTTCATCAAATCTTAACCGATTCTCGAATTTCTTCTTGATTTGAACTCCTCTCATCATCATCTCAAACTGTTTTTGGTCATTGGAGCACAAGGAGTGGTAATTCATAGCTGTCCAAAAGTGCATCATTCATGGTGAATCTTGAATTCGAGCATTAGAAGCCATTACATTCGAATCCAACTCTTCTACTCACCTTCTACTAGTGTATACTTCACCTGTTTGGAGCTTATTTGCAGAAAGAACGGCACGAAATACACTGCCATTTCAGGTTTGGAGTTTTTTCGAATTTCAAGATTCAATGAATTGTTGTATGCTTTGTGTAGAGCATTGATCGTAGAGTACTGTGATGCTTTCGGTTTTGCGAATGATGTACCGTAGGCTGCGCAATCTCGATTTGAAGTTATGATCCAAAACCCTAACCTCATCGATTCGTATGATTTAGGAATGGTTAGACAAAATTAGGTTCGTATTTGGATTCTAGGTTAGAAGACCTTTCCAACCATATGCGGATTGTTAATTTTCGTTAAGATTTGGTGTTCTTCATGTTCGCACTTTTTCTGGAAACGCGTGAGGAAGAGAGAGATTTTCTGATTTTTTTTGAGTGTTTGATCCAATTTTTGGTTTGAAAATTTGAATATGAAGTTTCCCGCTCCCGCCTTTAAATTACAGAAATGCCACTCTAATTTAATTAATTAAATTCAATATTAATTCTAAAAATCATAAAAAATATCTAACACCTTAGAAAAATCATAGAAAATTGTAGAAAAATCACAAAAATGCAAAAAAAATTGTGTTGACTTTGTCTTTGAGTGTAGGTTTTTTTTGACCTATTGGTCAAAGTTGTGCTTGGCAAATATTTTATTTGGCATAGGCTTTTCTAATGTATGTCACATTTTGATACATTTTGGCAATTTGATCATGAAATACTCATATCATAAAATAAATGGCTGAAAATTTTGTGGTGGTTCTTGACTCATTGAGGATTATTTATATGTAAATTTCATGAATTTTTGATGCCTGGTTAGAGAGCAGCAAATTCTGGAACTTAGGTGTGACAATTTGTGTCACACCTCTTGATGTCAACTTGTTGAATTTAATTGGATAACCTATGCATGTTGGAATTGGCTGAAATTTTGCATGATGACTTGTTGATATGTTAGGATGTTGTATGAATTTTTGTAGAATTTTTCACTGCCTTTTCTAATTGATCATGATTTTTCATTTCTGGTTGTTGAAATTGCAAGCTCATGTGATACATGTTGGTAGATTGATTGGGAAATCCTCATATTGTATTGTATGGCCATGAAATTTGATATGCATGAACTAGACACGTTGTGTGACCTCCCTGTTTTGGTCTCATACATTTCTTTTTTGTTTTCAATGAGATATGAATTTTTGAATTGGATGTATGCATTGATGGTGTGAATTGAAGCCTATAATTGTGTCTGTTTTTGTTGATTTTCATTGACATGGTTCCATTTGCCCAATTGAGCTCAAATTTGACATGGTAGACCTTGAATCCCCCCTGTTTAGGTGTAATTAATTTGAGAATTTTTGGATGTGTTTTGGTATGGATTTGAATGCAGTACTTCTGTTTGTATGTTTGATGCTTCATTTGAACCAATATGGATTGTTTTGTGCATGAATTGAACATGATGGATGATATAAACATGAGACCAATGATGTTTGCTCTTGTTTGATGTTAATTTGATGTTGGTTAATGAATACCTTGCTGTTTTGAGTTTTTTCTTGCTTTTGGACCCTAGGCTTGGCCTAGTGGTCTAGTTGCTAATATTTGCTTGGTTTTTCAGGATCAAAAGCATAATGTACATGGAGAATGATCCAAATCCAATTTTGATTGATGTTGTGGATGTTTGTACACTAACATAACATTGTTTTGTAGGTGTTGGAGCTTGGGCTTAAGCCTTGGGCTTGTTTTGTGTTGTATTGTTTAAACTGTTTGATTGTTTGCTGTACAGTTTGTCTGCTTGAGTACTGACTGAGTTTGATTGTTTCCAGGTACTTTAGTTGCTCAGTTCCTTGTGAACTATTGCTTTGCTTTGCTTTGCATAAGCAATTTGCATTGAGGTAACTTCTTAAAACTTCATGTAGTCTGGAGACCCGGCTGTTACCGGGCCGGGCAAATTGTCTGAAGTCCTCCTTAAGAGGCAATGCTTGTGTATGTTTATTTTTAAGCCAAGCAGGAAAAGCCCTTCAAGTAAGGCAATTGGTGGAAGGTAGGGACAAGCAACCTGTCCCCCACTATTCAGTGAGTCTTCTCCTTGCTCCCATTACATGGTTGTAGCATTGAGATCAAAAGCCCAAGATCTTGTGCAGTGCACATTGAGTCAGAGTCATCGAGTATAGAAGGGTTCCCCTATTCTGGACCCATGCTCATTTGTCAGCTCTCCCTGGTTAGGGATAAGAGCTGTGAGGTCTCATCCTCACTTCATCCCATCATCTGCTTCACCTTAGCCTCGTAATGGCAAGGTTAAGAGCAAACATAGCCTGTACAGACGATTGCTTCGGCAGTCAAACCTGATTGATTGAGCCCCCTTGTTTGGCTATAGTGCGTGTTATGTGGATATCTGATTGACATGCTTGTTTGAGATACCTGTTCTCATTTGATGATATATGATTGTATGCTTGTGTGCTAGCTTCTTTCCTGGTTAGGTTAGTTTGCTTATGCAAGTAGGATAGAAAACCGAACTTAGGGTGACTTTGCATGACAACATTAGGCTCGAGTCTCAGCTCCCTAGTGTCGTGTTTTCCCCTCGGTTTCTGGTTAGCAATTTAGTCCCTTTCAGGGGAACTACATCGCCCTGATCCTCGTTCCAGACGAGGTATGTAGGCAGGGGGTCGTGCGAGACCTCTCCGGGCAACCTTTTTTTCTTTTGTGTGTGTTAACTTGTTATCTGATTGTTTGTTTTGGCTCGGATGCCGACGTAAGCCCAGTGATTGGCTGTCGGGCTCCACGTTTGCCCCTTTGAGTGTGTTTTGGTTCGGATGCCGACGTAATTCCATCCAGTGGTTGTCGGGCTCCATGTTTGCCACCCTTGCTTGTTTGTATGTTTTGTGTTGTTTGGCGTGCGTAAGCCGAACTACAGTGGCTCTGATTCTTGTTCCAGACAAGATATGTAGGCATAAGGTGCGATACCTTATCGAGCCCTTTCTTCTTAACCCCACTTGCGTTCCCTGTGTGTGTGTGTGATGTATGTTTATAGCAACCTTATCTTTCTAGGACGTGGATCCCGTCGAGTACGACGGACGTGAGGGGTGCTAATACCTTCCCCTCGCGTAACCGACTCCCGAACCTTTTCTCTCTGGTCGCGAGACCATGTCTTTCCAGGTTTCTCTGAGCGTTTCCTTTCCCTATCTTGGGATAAATAACGTTTAGTGGCGGCTCTGTGTGTTTTTATTTTCGAGGCTCGCCGGTTGATTTTTCGCAGGATGCGACAGCTGGCGACTCTGCTGGGGAAGAACATGTGGTGTAGACCTATGCTGGTCCATGGTCCCTAAGCGAGTCTCTCCTAGCGCTTTAGTATAGGTTTAGGTTGCTTGTATGTGTTATTTATTGCATTTATTATACTAACCATTGTTTATATACTTGCATTAAATACGTGCATGCATCATTACTGTCATGTTGCCATCTTCCTCTGCAGGTGGTTCTGTTACTTTGGGGTGGGTGTTCTGAGTGGGGCTAAAACCCAGGCCCGAGTATACACCTAGGATTAGCGTGGTCTCACGTCGCTCATGTGTCGGTTGGGCATATTGTTGCGACGTGACATACCACAAGTCGGACGAGGTTCATCTGAGAAGTGCTCTTCCAGTGGGGTTCTCCACTTTGGTTGGGTTATCTCTTTTGGGCTGTTGACTCTGATGACCGATCATTTCCCGGATCTTTGGTTTAGACGATCTTAAGAGAGCTACAATGGCACACCCGAAAGGGCAAACCCATTGAGTATCTCCGCCCGATCGTTGAGACTATTATCCGCCTTAGGGTGACCTGTTTAGAATTTACCTGTGAGGGGAGGGTTGATTATTTCAGATGCATAATCCGATGGTGACTTTTGGTTCTGTGGTTCAGAGACATATTTATAAGTCGGATTTATGGTCATTTATTGCCGTGACGCCGGAGTGCTGTCCGTGATTTATCAGTGGGGATCCGTTTATTTCAGGATTCCCCGGGCCGATTCAGATGGTTTTGGGTATCTGCTCAGAGATGGTTTGGTGATGGTGATGATGATGATGTATCTGTCTTCCGTTTATTTCGGAACCCGTGGATCAGATGTGTGATTGTGTATTCCTCAGATGGTTATGATCAGTTCAGAGACCAGATTCAGTACAACAGTGACCAGATGACTTGGAGGATGGCACAACGCATTGCATACATCTGCATCATCCTCATTTTGCATGCATCGGCACCAAACTTACGTCCAGCCATATGGGGAGTATTATGGATTGAGAATCTGGTTGAGAGACATCTGAATGTCAGAATGCTATTGGTGAAATATTATCTGTCTCGATGAAACCAGAATCAAAAGACAGAATCTTCCTCATATGGATAGACGTTGCATTCATGCATATTAACCTGTTTGCTGTTTTGCAGGAATCATTGCTCGTGCTCGCAGAGTCATCCCTTTGCACTCAACACGCCCTCACAGATACTTCACCAGGCGCAACACTCCTCGACTGATGGATCTTCCGAGTACTGATCTCCTCGAGCTGAAGGATAAGATGACTGAGCTGATCAACATCATGCAGGGTTTTGTAGTTGATCAGAAAGCTTTAGCAGATAAAGTTGAGAAGCTCGAGCGAGCTTCAGCTGCTAACAGTGTTGTTAATCTGGGTGGTGTCTCCGATCAGGGGCTCGGTGGATCCAGAGACGGTGGAAAAAGAGCAACTGTGGGTTTGGTGAATGACAATGCTGCTGGTTTCGGTGCTGCTACAGGTGGTCAACCTGGTCTGGGGCATAATCTGAAGGATAATTTTGTGCCTCCGTTCTATGGGTTTGATGAAGATCAAGAGAAGGACCGAGAAGCTGATCAATTCTCCATGCACAATGAGCCATTCGGTCAATATGGTGTCCCGCCGCAGAATAAGGAGATTCAGTTGCTGGCTGAAAAGGTAAAGGCTCTGGAAAGCCACGCCACTCCGGGATTTGTCAACATGTCCAACATGGGGCTGGTTGAGGGGATTGTGATCCCACAAAAATTCAAAGCGCCCGCATTTGACAAATACAATGGGAGTTCCTGTCCAGAAACTCACCTTCAGGCTTTCGTTCGCAAGATCTCTGCGTACACGACAGATCAGAAACTATGGATGTACTTCTTCCAGGACAGTCTGTCTGGAGGATCCTTGGAGTGGTACACCAAGCTGAAATCTGCTGACATCAAGAGTTGGCAAGATCTTGGAGATGCATTCTTTAAACAGTATCAGTTCAATGCTGATATGGCCCCGAGTCGTACCCAGCTGCAGGGTATGTCTCAGAAAAATAACGAGGGGTTTAAAGAATATGCACAAAGATGGAGGGAGTTGGCTGCCAGAGTGCAACCTCCATTGGTTGACAGAGAGATGTCTGATCTCTTCATGGGTACCCTGCAAGGGGTTTTTGCTGAAAGAATGGTTGGATGCCCGGTTACCAAC